>NW_028251200.1:0-89861 GCF_964263255.1 Lissotriton vulgaris | reverse complement strand
GTACTTACCCGTGCTGCTGTATGGGACTGACTCAAGGTTAAAGTTTGGGAAGATGGCCCCCAAGGTTGTCCTTGGGGACCAACTACCCCTCTTGTTACCTCCAGTAAGTCCCGCACAGTGGGTTATCTAAGACGTCTTCGGAGGCCATGGCCCCCTTTCTTTATCACTCTGCAAACGTTCCTTCTGGCAGGCTACGGGATGGGAAATAAAGTACAATTTTGCCCTGAGGGAGTTTGGGGGCCAAGAATCCCTCCTGGTACCTCCTGTAAGTCCTACGCAGTGGAATTCCTGAACATTGGTTGTACATCCAGCACTATTTCTCCACCACTCTGCATCCGCGACTAATAGTTAAAGTAGCATATTTCTGCACCTCTGACTTAGAGGTAGTTTTAATCCCCCTGCCCCATTATGTACTCGGGCCTTACAGAGGAGGTGATGCTAATCACAGCGGTACCCTAATGCATAGTGTTCCCTAGTGTATGTACATGTTTTAACTGTATTCTAAGTGTCTTTTAGCATTGCACTGGCTCTAGGCCTGGTTATTCAGAGTCAGTTGCCACCAGAACCCGTCTGAAAAAGTTGTGGGCCCAGGATTTGGCAACAAGGCGTCTTTCTGCTCCTCTGTTGGTTCTTTCTGCACAAGTCTTGCTTCTTCGTGCACTCTTCTTCATCTTTATGGACTTCTGTTGCAACTTTCTGTCTTTCTTTTCCTTCTTTCGGTGTGTTTTTTCTTCTTTCTTCACATGTCCTACCTCTGTAGGCATAGTTCAAAACTAGCATTTAAAAAACCTTTGAAATTCACTTAAAAAACCATAGGTTTCAGGCACGTTATAGTTAGAAATTAGCATTTAAAAAACCTTAAAATTCATTGAAAAAACATAGGTTTCAGGCACGTTATAGTTTGAAATTAGCATTTAAAAAACCTTAGAAATTCACTGAAAAAACCCATAGGTTTTAGGGAAAGCTATAGTTAGTTGGACATTTCACTCATACACAACCAGAGAAATTCCCCAGGTATAGTTACTTCAGCTAACTATAACTCACGCCCCCGCAATACATTGCTGATGACGTCACATATTACATCACTCATCACCCGTGAGTGGCGGTGTGTGAGGGTCTATATAGGTGTATGAGTGCATATCATAGTCCTGTACTGAGTGACCAAAAGTATGAGTGACTGTACAGGTGAGTGAGTGGATGTGTGTATAAACCTAAGAATCAGTGAGTGGGTATGTAGTTATTGGTGCTGGATTCTCTATGGCTTGAGAATGGCAGTCTGTAATTTAGAGTGGGTGTATCAAAGCTTATATTAGGGTATAAGAAGATGCATCAAATTATTACATGGATGATGTCATCCGTGATGTCATTTGAGATGTCATCAGTGATGTCACTGACCATGTCAGTGAGTGCAACAGTAGGGAAAGTGTTTGATAGTGGAGGGGTAAAAATTACTAGTCCCACTCCAGTGAGTGCAACAGTAGGAAAGTGTTGCATAGCGAAGATGTAAAAAATACTTTTCCCACTCCAGTGAGTGCAAGAGTAGGGAACATGGTGGATAGAGGAGGGGTACAAATTACTACTCCCACTCTAGTGACTGCAACAGTAGAGAAAGTGTTTTATAGAGGAGGGGTACAAATTACTGGTCCCACTCTAGTGAGTGCAACAGTAGGGAAAGTGTTGGATAGCAGAGGGGTAAATTAATATTCCCTCTGAAGTCAATACAAAATTATAAGCAAACAAGTTATCAGCTATAATAGCTATAATACAAATAATGTTAACCACTTGTGTGCTCAGGATGGCCCTCTGCCATCCTACGTCATGCTGGGCGTGTGCTCAGGACGTGACGAGGGACGGGAGGGGGCATTCCTGAGCACGCAAGGGGTTACGCCCCCGAATTTAATCCCAGCACTGTGGGAAAATGGCGCTGCAGGGAAGGGGTTAAAAACAAAGAAAGAAAACATCTATTAAAATAATAAAAATGACTAAAGATAGAAACGTATTATAATGTTAAAAAAATCCCCAAAATTACCCGCAAACCTTACTTTATAAAAATGTACAAAATCATTTTCAAACAAATAACTAGATTTAATAGAAATGAATTACATTATTTATTTACCACTCTATAACACCCCACAATTCACAACACACATCTACATTTGAAAGAAAACATATTTAATTATCAAATAAACAAATATTATTAATTAAAAAACAAATTAAAACAGGTACAAATGAATTTATTCACCAAACATTACCCCTATAAAACCAAAAGCCAAGCACAAAATAAAAGTAAACAATGACCATAAATAGTTCTCAATTAATGAATGAAAAATATTGAGCAATTCATTATGAATAATATACCCTAAAATACTTTCCACCTTCTACCCCAATAAATACAACACACACCCAGAAATCATTACACAATTTCCATACCTCATTTTGCATTATGAAATATGATCAATTAACAACATATTAAAAATAATTGACTTCCCAACCTTTATCACTTTAAACCCCACAACTGACATCTCAAATTGATTTCCCAATTGCCATATTTCATTTTTAATTCACTAATTACCACTATTTAACAAATAATTATTAACTAATTTTAAATAGTTTACTTTCCACCCTATTCCCCTATAAACCCCACTAACCATTCATAAAATTACACAATTAACATGATTAATTACCAATAAATCAATTAATATTAATTAACAAACAATTGGTACATAATTATTAATACATTAATTCCCACAATTAACACCATAAATGATACATTAAATAAATATAAATATATAAAAATGATTATTGAAGTTATCAAAATTAAATTACTTCCCACCCTATTCCCCTATAAACCCATAACCCGCTCCTACAAAAATGATAAAATTAACATATTTATCAATTATTTAACATTAATTAACAACAAATTAATAATTAATAATACATTAATTCCCACAAGTAATACTATAAATTCTAATAAAAATATTAATTAATTTATTATAAATAAATGACTTATTATAACACTCATTTGTAAGGCGAACAAATCATCCCCAAGGGGATTTCTTGGCACCCGGGAGGAGGTCTAATGGAGCAAACTTGCTTAGAATAGCCATGTCTTAAGCATCTTCTTAAATTATGGCAGGTTGGGGCAGGACCTTATTTGTTCAGGAAGCTCATTCCAATGTTTGGGGGCTAGATAGGAAAAGGTGCGCCCACCCATTATGACTTTCCTGATTTTCTGGCTGAGCAGCAGGTACCGGTTGCTGGACATTAGACACAGTCCAGGTTGGTAGCATCCTATTTTGTCCGTCAGGTAAACTGGACCCAGATTTGAAAGTCATGAACGCCAGCTTGAAAAGGGCTTGTTTCCTAACCGGAAGCCACCCTATTTCCCTATAAATCCACAACCCTCTCCTAAAAAAAATAACACAATTAACAGAATTACCAATTATTAAATTAATACAAATTGCCAATCAATTAATAATTTATTATTAATAAATGAATTCCCAGAATTAACACTATAAAATCTAAATTAAATAAATACCAATGAGTCATGCAATCTAATTAATTTATTTTTAATACATTACTACCCATTAAGGGTGGGCGTAAAATCCGTTTCGCTGGCGAATATACGGATTTTCCACGATTTCGCGATCCGCGAATCTCGCGAAATCGCGGTTAAATCCGCGAATCAGCGGGGACGAATTTTCAGCCAAGCAAGGGTTACAACAGCAGGTGCAAAAGTTGAACCTAATTTCTTTGTAACCTTTTACAAAAAGGTTACAAACAAATTAACTTCAACTTGGACACCTGCTGCTAATTGCTTCCTGGCGCCTCGTTGCCTACTTGCAACTATTCTCTGACCCTGCTCTGACCCTTGAAGCAGGGTCAGAGAATAGTTACAAGTAGGCAACGAGGCACCTGTCCAAGGAATTAAACCTCATCAGGAGACACTTACAGATATAAAAAACAGGAAGAAGGGAGAGGATGGCAAATACACCCATTTTGAGTTGTCAGGAGGGGTTAAACTAAAAGAGACCTTTACAGCACAATTTTCATATGCATTTTGCTAAAAATAAAAAGCTGTATGTTCTGTAGGGGCAACTCAGGAATCTGGCCCTTCAGAGATCTGGCCTCTCTTTCTTTCTCTCGTTCTCTCTCTCCCTCTCTCTTTCCCTCTCTTTCTATCTTTCTATCTATCTATCTATCTCTCTATCTCTCTCTCCCTCTCCCATAAACGACTGCATGGGTAACTTCGCTATGCAAGCGGCTCGCGAAGATGCAAAAAGCCCCGCGAACACACAAAAAAAAAAAATCCGCTAATTCGCACAAATTGGCGAATTTTACGGATCGCAAATTCGCAAATCCGCAAATTCACGGATCGCGAATTCGCAAAATTCGCCCATGCTTACTACCCATCCCTATTCTCTAATATACCCACAACCCGCGACAGAACTAAACGTAAAATATAATTAACATAAAATTAATCACTACCATAAATTAGCAAATTGGTGCTGGCTTGAGATTTCGAAAGGTGAATATTCGAGTAGTTGGCAGGATTATTTATCTGATTGTTGAATGCCCAAATTTAGTAGATGAAGTGAGGAGTAAAATGGTTTATAAAAAATCAATTAACCAAACGGCTGCTTTACTGTTACTATAAGGGATAAAGACGATCCATTCTTTTAAACTGCAGGTGTATGTAGAATAAATATTTCATTTTGATTTAGACACTCCTCTATGATCCAGCAGCTCTCCTTTGAATCACACCGATCCAAGAAGTAGGATGAAAGTGTTTGTGAGTAACTCACAGTGTCATGGGCCCCACTGATGAGTAATGTATGATTTGGTACTTTAGGGAAAGGTGATATGGTTTTATAAAACATTTCCGGAGTAGCGCTGCATCAGACTGACCCTTTGTTCCATAGTTAATATCACAAATGTAATCCTGATCGGGTGTAAATGCTAAGAGTGATCATCAAACCACCGGTCAGTTCACAGTTCTAACTTAAAGTCAGGCCAGCTACATTATTACTACTACGGGAGGGCTTAAGTGCCAGATAGCTCTGTTCAGCCATTTGGTGGCAGATTAACATCCACTTATTCTAGACACTCTGGAACAGCCCCTGGAATGAATGGCCTACTAAGAAAGGGCAGAACCAAATCATTAGATAAAAACCCCTTTTTGGGTCAGCCATGTAAACAATAAAGTTCATGCACCACTATGTCAAGGCTTAGTAGGAGGTATGCTTTAATAGGGATAATTTCTTCCTTACAAGCAAGACATTAGACCTTAAACTGTGATAATTACATCTGGCCTATCATGGCTTTCTGCCTTATAATCCACATCCTTCCTAAAAATATATCTACTGTGCAAGCATAAAGCAGCCTGGGGTCTGTTTTTATTATTCTTAGGGCCTCCGCATGGTTCTGCGTGCCCAGTTGAGAACATACAGATTTAATCCAGGTAAACCTGGTTCACGTGTAAGCAGCGCAAGGAAACAAAACATGGGTCGGAATTTGAATAAGCTCATTACAAACAGGACATATAGCAGATGCATTACGTAAGGTTGACCATTTGCCAGTGAACGCATAGAGGGGCTGATCAAAATTTGCATTGATTGCATAATTTTCTATCTAGTTGATCCATGATGTACAATCTAGATATTGTTCAAAAGCAATAAAAGTCTCCAATTCAGTGAACGTTATTGCATTCCGGTCATCATTCTACGCTGTCCAATATAGCTCCTTAACTCTCTCTTTAGGCAGGAGGTGCTCATTGCAGGATGTTTCCCAAAAGTCTTGCAAGCCCAAAGAGTTCAGCAATTTCTTGATGTTATTAAACCAGTCTATTTTATGGAATCTATCCAGCTCTACCATCTTTAGGAGGACTTCAGCATAGGCAGATAATTCCAGCGTGACTTTTAGGGCCTAATTCAGATGTTGGCAGGACTGCAATGGAGTGGTCTTTTTTTGGTAGTCTTCCTGCCCGCTGGCATGGCGGTCCTCCCGCCTGAAAATACCGCTGTGGTCGTACCGACTCCGCCAGAACTTTTATCCCCACACTTACAGCTGGATGACCTACAGTAGGCTGTGGTGGGACTACAGCAAGGATTTGCACTATCAGTATTTGGATGTGGCTTATTTTAGAGGGATTTCCAGTGGGAAGCCCTCCTACTGAAGCCTAGTATGTCTGTCCCATAGGCATATGCAGATTCCTGCCTTGACATTGGCTTCTATGCTTCCCTACCCAGAAATGTCAACCAAAAGACAAAATACATCCTGTCCTTCAAGAGAGAGGAATCTCATTCACAGAGAGCTATGACATATTGTGTTGAAAGCCAGAGATCCCTGGAACCAACAAAGCTGATCCACCTAGTTTCGACCAAGACCATCATGGATATGGATTGTAAGGACCACGTACGAGACAGGCAAGACAGCCCAAGTGTCAGCAAAGATGAAAATAATGCAAACTTGCCCTGCCTGGCATCAGCAAGACCAGATAGAGAGAGTCCGGGCAGAAAAGACTGGCTCCACATGGAATGCTGCTGTATTCTGAACATGAGGAAGAGAATGCCCCACATACTCAGGCAGTAGCACTAATGCTAACGCAGTAGCCAAGGGAGCTCTGAGTGGATGGGAAGCCCACGGTCCAGGAATGATCACCACGACCTTCCACACAAAGAAAAAGAGGTTCAACATGAATGTTATCCAGTGCTATGCACCTATAAATGACAGCAAAGAAAGCTTGCAGATCTCATTTTATCAGAAAAATATCAAATCCTCACCCAAGGAAACCTAGCCTTTAAGCAGCAGCAAACTTTATGAGTAGATCTAGAGCAAGACACAGGACTAGGGGGCATTGTTTTGTTCTGAATAGTATATTGTTTGTTATTTCATAAACAGTCTGACTTGTAAGGAATTATAAAATGAATGGCAAAATATGTGTTTAAAGTGCTGCTGCATTGTTCCCGGAGTAGCATAATTTTGGCTCCATCCTTTTAAGCTTGGTTAGGTCTTATATACATACTTACCTTTGGCCTTTTGTACTCGTGTGATGCAATAATACTAATGTGATGTAGTGCACTAAAGGTACAGAACATACTTTTGTTGTGTGTTTGAAACATAAATGTGTATGCATATTAACATTTTTCTTTTTCAGAGACATCTGGATTGCTGTTTTTAATCTTCTATAGTTTTGGATTGTAAGGTTGTGTGTTAAAATGCATTTAATGTAATGCATTTTCCAGGCATTCATAAGAATGAATGGCATGTATGTTCAATGATTTCTATATAAATGTGACCAGTTGTTGTTTGTGCTTAATAGTTTGTGTATTACTTTATTGTACCACATATAAGAGTACAGTATCATTTATTGGATTATATGTAGATTTGTAGACCTAAGATGCTTTCATGGGAAATTTTTAAGATAGTGTGATTGTGGGCATTAAGCTTACAGTCGAGATATTTATCACTAACTTGAACATTGTTTTTTTAATGTTTTTCCTCTCTGCAGGTGCAGAGCAGAGGAATTCATTAGCTAGTAAAAAGCACATTGTATATCAGAGATGGAGAGGTGAGTAAGAACTGGCTAGGTCAAATAATTTTAATGAAGAACATAGGGAGTGATACAAGTTGGTACTATCAGATGAAGGGAGGAATCCAGGTACACCTTGGAAGAGGTGACTGGAATACGGGAGTAGCGTTCAAAGTTTCAAGTTTTTTCTTGGAAACTGGAAAAGCAATGTGATGTGTATGAGGTCATATTTCTCCTATATTCTTTGTGCATTTTATTTAGTGAACCCACCTTGGGTGTAGTCAGACTCCCTTTATATTTGGAGAGGTACAGACCTCTCTTGTCATCTTTAATTGTGTGGCTTTATAGTATACATGACTCCTGTTAGACCTGGCACCTTGGCGTGAGTCTCCCTTCCACTTTTTGCTGATGTGCCTCCGATGTTTTGCTGGTTTTCCGATACTCAGGGCACTGCGCCACGGCTGACCCGTGCCGCAGTGCAAGTGCTCCCTACTGTAAATTGTACATGTGATTGATGTCCATGATTGGTGCATTGGATTTACTGTTAGTCCATAGTAAAGTGCACTAGGAGTGCCAGGGCTTGTAGATGCCAATACTGCTGGTGGGCCTGCAGCGCTGGTTGCGCCACCCACCGAAGCAGCCGTAAGATGTGTCTGGGGTCCGCCATTGCAGACCCCGCGTGCAGTCGCGTACTGTCACGCTGGCTGGGCAAGTGCACCCACTTGCCAGCTGCCAAACCTTCCCTTAACTTCATGTTAGTCACCCCTATGGTAGGCCCGAGGGCAGGGTGCATTGTAAGTGTAAGGTAGGACAAGCCCTGATGTGCGTGGCATGTCCTAGTAGTGAACTACAACTAAATTCGTATTTCACTATTGTAAGGCTACCTGCTTCCTTTAGGCCAGAACGAGCGGCTGGAATTATTACACCCTATAATCCCAGCCGGCTCAGGGAGCACGGTAGAGAGTCGTGTTTAGTATGCCTGAACTCAGAATAATAAAATATTTCTTTTAGTAAAGTTTATTTTAATATCCTGTGTTTGCAAATGCTACTTTTAGAAAGTTAGCATTTGCTTGCTTAACCATTTCAGCCCGCCTCTGCTGGTATGTGTATCTGACTGTCTGGGATGTGTGAGTGACAGGGCTGGGGGATGACAGGTGGTGAATGCGCAGATTACACCTTAGTGGGAGGTAGGAGTGGCTCTTGACTCTGAATCTTGCTGTGCTCTGCCACCACAATGCTGGCTCCACCCTCCTGGGGAGCGACTGATGACTCAGCCGACACCTGGCCCAGGAAGGGCGAAGCCCCATCAACAAGGTACTTCTGGCTGCCCCTGTCCACACAATGGTGGCTCCACCTCCTGTGGGGCGTCTGATGCGCCTGCCCCTCACACTGAAAGCAGAAGCCAGAGTACACCCACCAGAGTACTCAAGGACTGAAAGTGGCTATGCGAAGGCCCCCCTGGCCTGCGAGAACAAAAGAAATGCAGTATAAAAGAAGGAGCCCTGCTCCTTGTAAATTAGATCCTGTTTGTGCTACAGAAGGAACTCTGCCCGACGAGAAGGACCGGGAAGGACAAGGAAGAGTGTTGACTCTTGTCTGTATCTGGTGCCTTGCTGCCGAAGGAGAGGAAAAGGAAAGACTACAAGAGACTTTTGCTTTGTGAAACTTTGTGCCAAACTCTGCTGAAGAGATCTCCAAGGGCTTGCTGCTGAACTTGCCCCCTGACCAGTGCCCCAGGACCAGTGGGCGCTACATCCTGAAGAAAGCGACTGTGTGTGCTGCTTATCGCTGCAGTACTGACAGAAGGGTCTGGGAGCGCTGGGCAAGCCTGCCACACTCCCCGTATCCAAGGCATCGACATCCCCCCAAGCACCGTGACCGGGGCCCAAAGCAACAGCGAGAGCAACGTGAGGTCCAGCCGCCGCTGGCCCGAACACCGTCACTGCACCTGCAGTGGGAGCCCGAGAGCAAAGTAAAGGAGGACCCGTCCGGTCCAAGCTCCCGGATTGACTGCGTCAAGCCACCTGCGAAGACGGACAGCTGCCTATGATAAACCCCCCTCTGGTCGGTATCCTGCCCGACAGCTCAGCTGTGAGCGCACAGCTGCAACCGGCACTTGGCTGGGTACGTCCTGCACTTGGGGACCGTACTGCCACTGGCCGCCACCACACAGCCGCCGACTCCAAGATCGGAGCGAACGTCGAAGGAAGGACCCTGCCGCCACAGAACACCGCCGCCCCGGATGACCCGTGACCTGCCCGGCTGAGAGCCGCAGCGAACAGCGACCCCAGAAAAGCAACGCGACGTGGGACAGCTCCCCTGGAAGCCGACCGCTCCAAAAGAATCGAAAGGTACTGTGTTGTATTCTCATGGTGCGAGCGTCCTGCAACCCGAGCTCGCACCGCGCTATCTACTCCCAACACGAGCCTACTCTGAAACCGAGGCTCGCACGGCGCCCGGCCCCCGGGGCCCACGTGGAGAGCGCATTGAGGCGCTACGAGACACTGAACCTTGTCGAACCTGGGCAGAAGGCCTAACAGACTGCGTATTGCTAAAAGAGAACTGTGGCAACCTGAACTCAAGTAACCTGGAACCGATATTGGAAGTTTGATAACTGTATTTACAAGCCTGCTTGAAATCTATATAAAGATATATATTTTTAGAAATACAGTTTGGTGTCATTGTGTGGTGGGTTGGTTGTGATGGTGTGATATTGCAAATGTTTAACCCTATGTGCCCCAAAGATTAGCCTAAGACTGCTTAAGCCACACTACCTAGAGGGTAAGCAGAGGTTGTCTGGAAGATAACCCTCAGCCCTGACGAGGAAGAGAGAGTCCCTGCTTGTCGCTAGTGCTACACTGCGCCAACTAGAGCCTCCCCCTTCCTACATTGGACGCAGCGGTGAGGATTTTCGAATTTACATTTGCAGTGTCTATACCTTAACTTCTGACCATTGCACGGTGATTACAGTCCAGTTACTTAGCCACAAGTTTTATTGTAATTTTGCCGAGAGAAGATCCCTAGCGAAGAAGCCATGCCGGGCACGAAGAGCCTGGATGGAGCGGAGTCCACGACCTCTGAGATGTTGGAGGTGGAGTGGGACGCCACAAAGCTGGATACGTACTCCAGAACGGAACTGAAGTTTTTTTGCAAGAAACTCAAGGTTCCACACACCGGTTGCAAGAACAAGCCACAGCTCTACAAGGCCCTGAAAGCCTGGATAGAGTCCAGAAAGGCCCCGGAGGATCAAGATGCCCTCGCAGAGCAGGAGGCAACTGAGGAGCAGAATGCACCTGTAGATCTGGTGGATCTCGAAAGGCAAGACAGCGTGCACAGCTTTGGTAAAGGCCTGTCGCCAGAGGAGCTGGCGGACAGGAAGGAAACGAGGGATCACGAAAGGAAGCTGGCAGAATTGAAAATCCAACTGGAGCTTGAAACCAATAGAATGGCGCTGGAAGAGCGAAAGCACCAAATGGATTATGAGTTGAAAATGAGGGAGATGAGTCTAAAGGAGAGAAACTTGGATCATCCTCCCTCTGGTGGCAGCACAACGCCAGTGCAGGTAGAGTCAAGAGTGCACATCCCCAAAGATGTAGTTAAAGAGTTCTTTAAGGGGGATGACATAGGACAGTGGTTTAGGGCATACGAGGTAGCCATGTCCTCCCACCGGGTCCCTGACAAGGATTGGGGAGCGGGGTTGTGGGGAAGGTTCCTTAGCGAAGGGCGGGACACCCTGCTAGATTTGCCCGTTGAAAACCAGAAATCCTATTCCCACATCAAAGAAGCTTTAATGAACAGGTACGGGCTTACCCCTGAAATGTATAGACAGAAGTTTAGGGGATGTACTAAGCGGCCTGGGAATACGTATGTGGAGTATGTGACTTATTTTTGCAGAGCACTGGATGGTTTGGTGAAGGGTAGCAAAGTGAATGATTTTCAAGGTCTCTTTGATTTAATTGCATGGGAGCACTTGTCTGATCACTGTTTTCCTGAGTTACGCCAACACCTGATCGATAGCAAGCTGTCCAACCCGAGGAAGCTTGCTGAGGAGGCGGACTGCTGGCTCAGCACCAGGGTCCACAAGGGTCCAGTGGGAGACTCTGCCAAGGGTGGGCAGGGTCCCCAGCAGAAGAGTGGGGGGGACAAGGGAAAACAGAAAGGGTTCCAAAAAGGCCCGCAAAGTAATCCCCAAGGGGACCAGCAGAAGGGTTCTCAGCCTCCCCCCCCCCCAAAGCAGAATGGGGCCCCGACAGGTAGACCTGTTCCAAAGGGGCCCTTCAATTGTTTCAAATGTGGTGAGCCGGGGCACATATCCAGTGACCCCAAGTGTCGCCTGTTTGGAAAACCAGCACCTACTGGTGCTCCGCCCGTCAAGTGACTAGTGTTCACTTAGGAGAAGAAGTGATGGTCCCGGGGGGTGGAGATCCCGTTCAGATGACCCTAGTCTCACTAGGAGACAGTGAGATGATCCCTACAAACTACCTGCCCTCTAACACTAAGAAATATGGGCAGGTGGTGATCATCAATGGTAAGGAAGCTGCGGCTCTTAGAGATACAGGAGCCAGTGTGACTGCAGTGAGGCAGCACCTGGTGTCTCAAGAGCAGGTTGTACCCCATGCCTACTGTAGGGTTATCAACGCTGATAATTCAGAGAGTCAGTGTCCGATGGCTCAAGTTCCCTTCGAGTGGGGGGGGGGTCTCTGGTACTCTGCAGGTCTGTGTGAGGAAAACCATGCCTGTTGACTGTTTGCTAGGGAATGACTTGGAGCACTCCCCTTGGGAAAAGGTGGAGAAGACGACTCACCTGAGGATGGTGGGTCTGCCTGACTGGGCGTGCGTGACCACCCGGTCGATGGCAGCCAGTAGGGGTGATCAAGAGGTCCTGGGGCCTGAAGGAGAGGCCCAGGAACCGGCCTTAGGGAGAAGGCGCAGGGGGCGCGGGAAACTTCCCACGGTCCAGGAGGAGGCAGACCTTGAGGGGGATGCCCTGGAGCCTACAGGGGAACAGATTGCCGAACTGGGGGACCTGCCTGAGCTGACCCATTGGCAGCAAGAAGGAGGACCCTCCAGGGAGGAATTCTGCAAGGAGCAGAAAGAATGCCCTTCTCTCGTGGGTATGCGGCAGCAGGCTGCAGACCAGGCCAATGGTGTTCAGGCCAAGACACATTACGTGTACTGGGAGAACGACCTCCTGTATTCAGAGCCTAAGGCTGCTGAACCTGGGTCAGCCCGTGTGCTGGTGGTACCCCAGAAGTTCAGAGCCTTCCTACTGGGTCTGGCTCACGATGTGCCTTTAGCAGGACATTTGGGGATGGACAAGACCTATGACAGGCTTGTCACCCACTTTTACTGGCCCCAAATGCACAAGAGCTCAGATGCTCATTGTAGAACCTGTCCGACTTGCCAGGCAAGTGGGAAGAGCGGAGGGAAGAACAAGGCTCCCCTCCAACCCTTCCCTGTGGTCGGTACGCCATTCCAGCGAGTGGGTATTGACATCGTTGGGCCTCTGGACCCCAAGACAGCCATGGGCAATAGGTTCATCCTGGTCTTGGTGGATCATGCCACCCGGTACCCTGAAGCCATCCCTCTGAGGACAGTGACGGCCCCCGTGGTGGGACGTGCACTGATGGGAATTTTCTCACGAGTAGGGTTCCCTCTAGAGGTGGTGAGCGACAGGGGGACCAACTTCATATCCAAGTATATGAAGTCCCTTTGGCAAGAGTGTGGCATAACGTACAAATTCACCACACCTTACCATCCCCAAGGAAACGGGTTGGTTGAAAGATTCAACTGAACCCTGAAGGGCATGATCATGGGCCTGGAAGGTCCAATGAGGCGTAAGTGGGACGTCCTCTTACCATGCCTGCTCTTTGCATATCGCGAGGTACCCCAGAAGTCCCTAAGGTTCAGCCCCTTTGAACTGCTGTACGGTCACCCCGTGAGAGGACCACTGAGTTTGGTAAAGGAAGGCTGGGAGCAATCTCCCAGGAAACCTCCCCAGAATGTATATAGCTACATGCTGGCCTTCAGAAACCAAACCAGGCGCTTCAGACAACTTGCCGAGGCAAATCTGGAAGCGAGCCAGGAGGAAATGAAGCGGTGGTACGACCAGAATGCCACTCTGGTCGAGCTTCAGCCTGGACAAGAGGTGTATGTCCTGGCCCCAGTGGAGCCCTGTGCCCTTCAGGATAAGTGGACAGGTCCATTTGAGGTTGTGGAGCGCAAGAGCCCAGTGACATACTTGGTGGACATGAAGACGCCCAGGAACCCTTTGAGGGTCCTACATGTCAACCGCCTCAAGCCCCACTTAAGACGGTCCGAAGTGGGCATGTTGTTGGCAACTGATGATGGAATGGAGGAGGAGTCGGAGCCTCTTCCTGACCTCTTAGTGGCCTGTGAGAAAGATGGGTCAGTGGATGGAGTTAACCTCTCACCCACCCTGACCCCCGAACAACCGGAAGACTGCCGCCAGTTGCTGGGGCAGTTTCCAGATCTGTTCTCCCTGGTTCCGAGTGTCACAGATTGGTGCGTCCATGATGTGGACACTGGAGACAGCTTACCTGTGAAGCATAAGGCTTACCGAGTGACTGACAGGGTCAGGGCCTGCATTAAGGAGGAGGTCTCCAAGATGCTTGCCCTTGGGGTGGTTGAGTCTTCCAGCAGTCCTTGGTCCAGCCCCGTGGTCTTGGTCCCAAAGGCTGCTGCGCCGGGAGCCACACCCGAACTCCGGTTCTGTGTGGACTACAGAGGACTCAATTCAGTCACGAAGACTGACGCGCACCCCATCCCCAGAGCTGATGAGCTCATTGATCGGCTAGGGGCTGCCCGGTTCCTCAGCACGTTTGATTTAACGTCTGGGTACTGGCAGATCGCCTTGACCGATGGGGCAAAGGAGAGGTCCGCATTCTCTACACCAGATGGGCATTTCCAGTTCCGGGTTATGCCATTTGGAATGAAGAATGCCCCTGCCACCTTTCAGAGATTGGTCAACCAGGTGTTGGCTGGGCTGGATGAGTTCAGTGCCGCCTACCTGGATGACATCGCGGTGTTCAGTGGCACCTGGCCAGAACACCTGCGACACCTCTGGGAAGTGTTGATGGCCCTGCGCAGAGCAGGCCTCACAATCAAGGCAAGCAAGTGCCAGATTGGGCAGGGTTCCGTGGTGTACTTAGGACACCAAGTGGGGAGTGGCAAGGTAGCACCCTTGCAACCCAAAATCGAAACCATCCTGGCTTGGGAACCCCCCAAGACCCAGACTGCAGTGAGAGCCTTCCTGGGGCTCACTGGGTATTACAGGAGGTTTGTCAAGGGCTATGGCACGATCGTGACCCCCTTGACAGAGCTGACTTCGAAGAAGCAGCCCAGGAATGTGATTTGGACTGACACCTGTCAGAAGGCTTTTGACACCCTGAAGACTGCCATGTGCACGGCGCCCGTGCTCCTGGCTCCTGATTTCTCCAAGGAATTCATAGTGCAAACAGACGCTTCAGAGCATGGTGTAGGGGCTGTTCTTTCACAGATGACTGAGGAGGGCTTTGACCAACCCGTAGCCTTCATAAGTAGGAGGTTACTTCCACGGGAAAGTAGGTGGAGTGCAATAGAGCGTGAAGCATTTGCTGTGGTCTGGGCGCTGAAGAAGCTAAGACCCTACTTGTTTGGGTCTCACTTCCGAGTTCAGACGGACCACAGGCCCCTCAGATGGTTGATGCAGATGAGGGGTGAGAACCCGAAACTGTTGAGGTGGTCCATTTCTCTACAGAGTATGGACTTTACGGTGGAACACCGCCCTGGCACCGATCACGCCAACGCTGACGGTCTGTCCAGATTTTTCCGCCTTAGTGATGTGGAACTCCCTGGGGAAGGGTAGTTCCCCCCACATTTCAGCTGGAGGGGACACATGTTAGACCTGGCACCTTGGCGTGAGTCTCCCTTCCACTTTTTGCTGATGTGCCTCCGATGTTTTGCTGGTTTTCCGATACTCAGGGCACTGCGCCACGGCTGACCCGTGCCGCAGTGCAAGTGCTCCCTACTGTAAATTGTACATGTGATTGATGTCCATGATTGGTGCATTGGATTTACTGTTAGTCCCTAGTAAAGTGCACTAGGAGTGCCAGGGCTTGTAGATGCCAATACTGCTGGTGGGCCTGCAGCGCTGGTTGCGCCACCCACCGAAGCAGCCGTAAGATGTGTCTGGGGTCCGCCATTGCAGACCCCGCGTGCAGTCGCGTACTGTCACGCTGGCTGGGCAAGTGCACCCACTTGCCAGCCGCCAAACCTTCCCTTAACTTCATGTTAGTCACCCCTATGGTAGGCCCGAGGGCAGGGTGCATTGTAAGTGTAAGGTAGGACAAGCCCTGATGTGCGTGGCATGTCCTAGTAGTGAACTACAACTAAATTCGTATTTCACTATTGTAAGGCTACCTGCTTCCTTTAGGCCAGAACGAGCGGCTGGAATTATTACACCCTATAATCCCAGCCGGCTCAGGGAGCACGGTAGAGAGTCGTGTTTAGTATGCCTGAACTCAGAATAATAAAATATTTCTTTTAGTAAAGTTTATTTTAATATCCTGTGTTTGCAAATGCTACTTTTAGAAAGTTAGCATTTGCTTGCTTAACCATTTCAGCCCGCCTCTGCTGGTATGTGTATCTGACTGTCTGGGATGTGTGAGTGACAGGGCTGGGGGATGACAGGTGGTGAATGCGCAGATTACACCTTAGTGGGAGGTAGGAGTGGCTCTTGACTCTGAATCTTGCTGTGCTCTGCCACCACAATGCTGGCTCCACCCTCCTGGGGAGCGACTGATGACTCAGCCGACACCTGGCCCAGGAAGGGCGAAGCCCCATCAACAAGGTACTTCTGGCTGCCCCTGTCCACACAATGGTGGCTCCACCTCCTGTGGGGCGTCTGATGCGCCTGCCCCTCACACTGAAAGCAGAAGCCGGAGTACACCCACCAGAGTACTCAAGGACTGAAAGTGGCTATGCGAAGGCCCCCCTGGCCTGCGAGAACAAAAGAAATGCAGTATAAAAGAAGGAGCGGGGGGCGTGGCCAAGATGGCGGGGTGAGCGGACGCTTCCTCCCGTAGCTCCTCCGGCCCAGCTCAGCCTGAGCCCTGATTTCTGCGCTTCTCTCCCCCCGCGGCGGCATCGCGGGTGAGAGGACTGTGCCGGAGTTCGTGGGGCACATTTTGGTGCCACTTTGACTTCTGCGGCCCCGGGGGAAGTTCCCGAGAAGTTTATTCTGAGATCGCTCCGAGGAGTAGAGCCCGGGTCGCCCCGAGGAGAAGAGCCTGGAGGTGGAGCGTAGTGCGGCGCTGTCCGCGCGCCTCGGCTGGCCCGAGTGCTGAACAGCGGAAAGCCTGTGATCTCGAGGGAGCGGACTAGACGGACTCCGCGGAGTGAGGTGGCTTCCTGGCCGGTGCCCTGGTGGCGGGCACCATTGCTGGACGACGGACCTTAGCCCTGCACCGGCGGTCTCCCCCCTACCCGGGGTCTCGAAGGGTGACGACTTGCGAACCCCGCGCCTGGAGGCGCTGGATGGCGGAGTTCGAGCAGTGCCCGAGCCGGGCAAATCAACTGGTGGTGGAGGGAGGCATTGGTTTCATGCTCTCCGGACCCGTTACCATTTGAGAGTCGCCCACGGACTTGCTGGCCCGGGCTGCCTTCTTGGGTCCCACCCTCCCGCCATCTTGTTTTTTGTGTGGCTGAGCCCAGTGATCCCTGCCCGCGCCCTTATCACACGGGAGCCTCGGCTGGTCCTGGCACCGACTCATCTGCTGCCCTCCCTGGGAGCACGAAGCAGGAGGCCTACACTTCGGACGTTGCTGCCTGCCCTACTGGCCCAGGGGCCGTCTTGCCCAGGCCCGGACCGCCATTTTGTCGCCTGTGACGCACTACCCTTGTCTTCGGCGAGGGCCTCACATCTGGTGCCCGCGAGCGGCGGCGCTCGCCTACAGCAACTGACCCTGGGCTTTGCCGGGCCCCAAGATGACTGGAAGACGTGGCGCGGCGCGAGGAGACCGCACTTTGCCGGAAATGCTCGGCAGGTCCCAGCAACTACGCGACAGGACGCAGCCGTCCCCGGGGGCCTCCCGGGCATCAACGGACGCAACTGTGGGTGAGCCGCCGGTCACGCAGTCCTTCATGGAGGACTTATTCAGCTCCCTCAAGGAGGAATTTCAAACTCTTAACACCGAAGTGGCTGGAGAGGTCCGGGAGGTGCGCAGGGAAGTCGAGGGCCTGGGCGAGCGGGTCGATACTGTGGAGACGGCGGCTCAACGCCGCGATGAGGAGATAACCCATCTCCAGCAGGACGTCCTCCGCCTCCGGGAGCAATGTGTTGAGCTCCAGGCCCACTCGGAGGACCTCGAGAACAGGTCCAGGCGGAACAACATCCGGGTGCGGGGTGTTCCATCCGCGGATGAAGGTGCGGACCTAGTGGCTTATCTGCAGGACCTGTTCCGCGACATCTTGGAGGAAGGAGCGGATTTCCCAATCCGCATTGACAGAGCACACAGGGTGGGCCGCCAACGCCAGTCATCGGCGCCCCCGCCTGATATCCTGGCATTCTTGCCGGATTTCCCCCTAAAGGAGCGCATCATGACGGAGGCCCGCAGGAAGCAGCCACTGACCTTCCGAGATAGACCTGTGGCGCTCTATCAGGACCTGTCCGCCATCACACTGCAGAAGCGCAGGTCCTTCCGCATCGCTACGGACTTTCTGCGAGAGCACGAGACAGCCTATTCCTGGGGTCACCCCTTCCGTCTTATCTTTCGATGGAATGGGGTGCTGCATCAGCTGCGCTCCTTACAGGATGTCTGCGGAGTGCTGGGTCTTACTGCTACGGAGGAGGAAGGGGCTACACCCGCATGGCGGCGCCCCGAGCGGCGGGGCCAACGGAGGTCGAGAAGGCGCCCATCGTCAGCGCCAGCGAGTCGTCCAGACTCGCCCACCATCAGAGCTGAAATGGCGGAGGCCCTGAGGACTGCGGCCAGGAACTTGCCTGAATCTACTGGTGTGGCCTTAACGGCCTAACTTTTCTCCGGGGGGAGAGGCTCTTAGCTTTAACGATGCTGGGCTGGGGGCTGGGGGGGCGAGGGGGGTGGTGTGTGGCTGGACGTCCACTTAACTGTTTTCTGCAGACTCGCCCATTTGGGCTAGACTGAGACTATGGGGTGTTGTTTTCTGCTTTTTGTTTTGGCTGGTTGCCATAAGGGGGTTTTGGGGGGGTTTCACTGTTGGTTTGTTGTGGGGGGGTCCCGTCCGATATTGTCCGAACGTGTACGATGCCGCTTTTGGCCTTCCCTGCACCCCTGCCCCGCGCGCCCCCTCCGCTGATCCCCCGCCTGCTGCATAGCGCGTTGTTTCCCTGGAGGCGATGCCACCCCTGAAAGTTGTGACCCTTAATGTTAAGGGTCTGAATAACCCCGTGAAGCGTAGGGCGATCCTTTCCCTGTTGGAGGGGTCGCAGGCGGATATCTGCCTCCTGCAGGAGACCCATTTACTTTCCAGGGATTGCCATAGGTTGCGCTCTGCTAAGTTCCCCACGCAACTCTTTTCCTCTGCTGCGACTAAGACCGCTGGGGTGGCCATTCTTCTAGCCAGCTCCTTTAGGGGGGAGGTGTTGTATAAACATGCTGAGCAGAAGGGGAGGCTTTTAGTGTATCGCATGCGCTTGGGAGGTGTTGCCTTTACGGTTGGTTCGGTTTACAGCCCAAACGACCACCAGGATCGTTTCCTGGAATCAGTGTTGGTGGACGTTACTGCCTCGCCCGATCGCCATATCATCTTGGGGGGAGACCTGAATATGGTCTTCGACTCCACTCTAGATAGGTCTGCCCAGCGCTTTCCGCAGACAGGGGAGCTTTCTAAGGCGGTACAGGACCAGATTGCGGAGATGGACCTGCATGACCTCTGGCGCACCATGCACCCCACCGATAGGGACTACTCATATTTCTCCCACGCACACCGCACTTATTCGCGGTTGGATTATCTTTTGGTGAGCGGCCCGCTTCGCTCGGCCGCCATGGCGGCGGACATCGGGGTCTTGTCCCTGTCCGATCATGCGCCGGTTTCTGGAGTCTTTGCTTGGCTGGCGGCCCCCCCCCTCCAGAGGGATGTGGCGGCTCCGGGACACGCTTCTCCATAAGAAATCGGTAGTGAAGCGGGTGGAGGAGGTCATCCAGGACTACCTGACCCACAATAACAACTCTGACACGTCCCTGGCTACGCAGTGGGCGGCTTTGAAAACAGTCGTCAGGGGAGAGTTTATCTCCATTTCCTCGGCGGAAAACAAGGAACGCCAGCGCAAGAGGGAGGAACTGACGGCGCAGGTTAGGGAGCTTGAACAGGTCCACCGCCGAACGGGGGCTCTTCGTGTTTGGAAGCAACTGAAGGCGGCACGGAAACTCCTCTCTGCGCTGGATCTAGATCGGGCGGAGTACGCAGCGCTGCGCCTGAAACATGCCTTTTACACCGGCGGGGACAGGTGCGGTAAGCTCCTGGCCCATAGGCTCAGGGCTGCGCAGCAACGCAATGTGGTGAAGGAGCTGGTGGGAGTGGATGGGATCCCGGTTTCCGGTGACGCGGAGGTGGCAGATACCTTTCGTTCCTTTTACGAGGCACTGTACGCTTCAGAACCTTCCCCACCGGGAGAGGCTGAGGCCTATTTGGATTCCGTGACCCTCCTGGCCTTGGACCCCTCCCAGGCGGACCACCTAGAGAGGGACATTCACGTGGAGGAGGTCATCTCCGCGATCGCGCGGCTGAAGCATGGTAAAGCCCCGGGCCCGGATGGCTACACGGCCTTGTTCTACAAGACCTTCTGTCCCACTGTTGATCCTCTCCTGGCTCGCTTGTTCAATTCCTTCTCCGAACCGGGTGCCATCCCACCGGACCTCCTCTCGGCGACTGTGTCGGTTATCCCCAAGCCGGGGAAGGACCGGACCTTGTGCGGCTCATACCGGCCCATTTCGCTCCTAAATGTGGACCTCAAGCTTTATACCGGAATCTTGGCGGCCAGACTGGGTCTACACCTACCAGGTTTGGTGGAGGCGGATCAGGCCGGTTTTGTACCCAGTAGGCAGACGGTCGACAACACGAAGAGGGTGACGCACGTGCTGGAAAAGGCCTCACGCGTCCCGGGGGAGCGGATGCTGCTATCGGTCGACGCGGAGAAGGCCTTTGATAGGGTTCATTGGCCATATCTCGAGCTGGTTCTTGGGAAACCGGGGATCGGCGAGAAGTTCCGCACTATGGTCTTTAACTGCTATAGGCGGCCGTCGGCATCAGTGCGTGTCAATGGACACAGCTCCAGCAGCTTCGCCATTGAGCGCGGCACGAGACAGGGTTGTCCCCTCTCGCCGCTCCTCTTTGCCCTTTATATGGAGCCGTTTGCGCAGAGGATCCGCGACAACCCGGACGCTATTGGGGTGGAGATGGGGCAATACACACATACTGTCAGCTTATACGCGGACGATGTCTTGCTGACCCTAGATGACCCCAGGCGGTCACTCCCTGCCTGCGTCCAGGAACTGAACGCTTTTGCCCGCGTCGCGGGCTTTAAAATGAACATGGCCAAGTCGGCTGCGCTGGATGTGTCGCTCTCTGCCGACACCAGGCGGGACCTTCAAAGTCTCTTCCCTATGCAGTGGTCCTCCTCCACGGTGCCTTACCTGGGCATTTTGCTTGCTCCCTCCCTGTCCGCTATGGTCGCGGCTAACTATTCCTCTCTGGGCGAAAAGATCAAAGAGGAACTCGGCCGATGGAACAAGGGCCTACTCTCGTGGCTGGGCCGTATTGCGGCGGTGAAGATGACAATACTGCCCCAGATCCTGTATCTTTTTCGCGCTCTGCCTCTTCAGCCCCCCGTGGGTTGGATACGGCAGACGCAGGCAGACATCTCCCGCTTTGTGTGGCAGGGCCGTAAGCCTCGGATGAAGCGGGTCCTCTCCATGCTTGCCCCGGAGGCGGGAGGTCTCGGAGTCCCGGACCTCCGGAAGTACTTTCAGGCGGCGCAGCTCCGGTACCTAGTGGAGTGGAGCCGGTGGGAATCGGACAAACACTGGCTCTTTCAAGACCAGGCAGTTGCAGGCCGTACCCTCCAGGAGGTCCCGTTCCTGCGGCGCATTCATCGCCCACCTAATCTCTACGCCTCCTTTATCACCCGGGTCCCGCTAAGAGTGTGGGACGCGGTGTGTGAGCTTCGGGAGCTCACCACTTTTCCATCGCCGTTCACTCCCATTGCTGGCAACCCAGACTTCACTCCGTGTCTGGAGCCGGGGGCCTTTTCCCACTGGGTGAGTGCGGGATGCAGGGCGCTTTTCCAGATCTACGGGCTGGAGGGCGTGCTCCCCTTCCAGCAGCTCCAACAGGAGTTTGGCCTGACGGAGGGGGACAGACTGCGTTACATGCAAGTCCGCCACTGGGCGCTTCAACCCCCAGTGCGTGACGTCGCCGCCCGTTCGATTACGCCCTTTGAGCGATGGTTGGTAACCCGGGCCTCGGACGCCAAACTCATCACTGATTTGTATAAGTTTCTCCAACCCCCGCCGTTTCATTACCATAACCCAGGGAGGGAGCGCTGGCACAGGGAACTGGGCAGGACCCTGAGCCACAAGGAGTGGGACAAGATTGCATATCGGGCGAGGCACTCTGCGTACCACACTGGGCTGACGGAAACCTTCACTAAAGTGTCCACCTATTGGTACTACACCCCGGAGCGGCTCTACGAGATGCGCAAAATAGGCGATAAGGGTTGCTGGCGCGGCTGCGGACAGGTGGGCACCCTCACGCACATTCTCTGGGAGTGCCCGGTGCTGTCGGCCTACTGGAAGGAAGTCTTAGATGAAGTGGATGGGCATTTTGAGATCGAGCTTCCGCGCTTCCCCGCGTATGTCTTGCTTGGCCTCCCCAATGACTTGATGTACCCGCTGAAATCCCGCAGGGGCAGGCAGATTGCGATTGCGCTAGGCTCCGCCGTCCAGAACATACTTGTACTTTGGCGCACCCCCACTGCCCCCTCTATCACTGGTTGGTTGCATAGGCTCTGGCAGGTACTGGGCATGGAGAAGATATTGCTAACGGTGGCTGGGAATGTTGACCAGTTTGAGGAGCTCTGGCATCCCTTTTTGGCACTGCTGTCCACGGAATTTCGCGAGCTTACGTGTCCACGGTACTTGCGCCTCCTTCGGCTGACGCCGCCGGCGCCAGCGGCGGAGTGAATGTGCGGATTGGGGGCCGAGGGTCGGGGGTGGGAAGTGGAGTTATATGCTTCTAATGCTGACTTTCAGACGGGGATGTTGGGGTATTGTTTTCTTTTCTTTCCTTCTTTGCTTTTCTTTCTCCTTCCTTTCTGGGGTCGAGGGGCTGGTGGAACGGTATGCTTCTCTTTTACTGTGTCGCGGAGTGCTATTCTGGCTTGGCCTTGCCTAGGGAGTGGGGGCCTACAGGGGGGTCGTACACAATGCCTTATTGCCTTATGTCTTTGCCTTGTTACCCTCTGGGGCATCCTGCCTCCCTCTTTTCCTTCTGACACGCTGCAACGTTTTGCTTCTTGTATTGTATGTTTACCTGACTTCCTGCTCCCCTCCCCGTGTTTTTTTTATGCCTTAATAAAATACTTTAAACCTAAAAGAAGGAGCCCTGCTCCTTGTAAATTAGATCCTGTTTGTGCTACAGAAGGAACTCTGCCCGACGAGAAGGACCGGGAAGGACAAGGAAGAGTGTTGACTCTTGCCTGTGTCTGGTGCCTTGCTGCCGAAGGAGAGGAAAAGGAAAGACTACAAGAGACTTTTGCTTTGTGAAACTTTGTGCCAAACTCTGCTGAAGAGATCTCCAAGGGCTTGCTGCTGAACTTGCCCCCTGACCAGTGCCCCAGGACCAGTGGGCGCTACATCCTGAAGAAAGCGACTGTGTGTGCTGCTTATCGCTGCAGTACTGACAGAAGGGTCTGGGAGCGCTGGGCAAGCCTGCCACACTCCCCGTATCCAAGGCATCGACATCCCCCCAAGCACCGTGACCGGGGCCCAAAGCAACAGCGAGAGCAACGTGAGGTCCAGCCGCCGCTGGCCCGAACACCGTGACTGCACCTGCACTGGGAGCCCGAGAGCAAAGTAAAGGAGGGCCCGTCCGGTCCAAGCTCCCGGGTTGACTGCGTCAAGCCACCTGCGAAGACGGACAGCTGTCTATGATAAACCCCCCTCTGGTCGGTATCCTGCCCGACAGCTCAGCTGTGAGTGCACAGCTGCAACCGGCACTTGGCTGGGTACGTCCTGCACTTGGGGACCGTACTGCCAATGGCCGCCACCACACAGCCGCCGACTCCAAGATCGGAGCGAACGTCGAAGGAAGGACCCTGCCGCCACAGAACACCGCCGCCCCGGATGACCCGTGACCTGCCCGGCTGAGAGCCGCAGCGAACAGCGACCCCGGAAAAGCAACGCGACGTGGGACAGCTCCCCTGGAAGCCGACCGCTCCAAAAGAATAGAAAGGTACTGTGTTGTATTCTCAAGGTGCGAGCGTCCTGCAACCTGAGCTCGCACCGCGCTATCTACTCCCAACACGAGCCTACTCTGAAACCGAGGCTCGCACGGCGCCCGGCCCCCGGGGCCCACGTGGAGAGCGCATTGAGGCGCTACGAGACACTGAACCTTGTCGAACCTGGGCAGAAGGCCCAACAGACTGCGTATTGCTAAAAGAGAACTGTGGCAACCTGAACTCAAGTAGCCTGGAACCGATATTGGAAGTTTGATAACTGTATTTACAAGCCTGCTTGAAATCTATATAAAGATATATATTTTTACAAATACAGTTTGGTGTCATTGTGTGGTGGGTTGGTTGTGATGGTGTGATATTGCAAATGTTTAACCCTATGTGCCCCAAAGATTAGCCTAAGACTGCTTAAGCCACACTACCTTGAGGGTAAGCAGAGGCTGTCTGGAAGGTAACCCTCAGCCCTTACGAGGAAGAGAGAGTCCCTGCTTGTCGCTAGTGCTACACTGCGCCAACTAGAGCCTCCCCCTTCCTACAACTCCTTACTTATAGAACTTCTACAGAGGTTTAGATGCTTACACTTTGCATGTTTCCTTAATTGGGTTTCCCCTATCCTTAGTTTAGTGTAGGGTTTAGTAGATGTTGCAAATATTTTCCATGTATGGGGAGAAAGATGGAAACCATTCATCTAGTCATCAAATCCTTTTTTTACTATTTTTTGCATAGCTGCAACAGAGATATATGCTCTTTGCTGTTGAGGACCAATATTGTACATAGCTTTCGTCGTCCCTTGATAATTTTCTACTTTTACAGTATGAATTGGAGCAATATTAGTGTGGCTTTGAGTTTGTATAAACCTTTTAACTTCAAGTTACTGAGTCAGATTTTCATTGTGTGGTCCTAATGGTCATATTGTACCTCAAGATAACCCATTTTTTCTCAAGCTACTAAATTGGATGAAATGTCCCAGAGCATTCTCAGATAGTAGCATACTGAGGATGGTTGGTAACTGAAGTAGATGGATTATGAAATTGTTACTTTAGATTAGTCCAGATCCAATAGCAGTTCCTATTGTTCATGTTTCAACTTGGAGAATAGGTGTCAGTGACGTTCCAGTGGTTGGGGAGTGAGATGTAACACTGGAGGAGTGAGTATCAATAGGGCTGTATGCAAACAGTTTATGTATTGTTTGCAGTGTTTACAGCAATTTTGTGCAGTCTTGCAGTGATTGTGTGATATGAATTGGTAAGTTGCAGGTGTGATTGTAGTGCTTATTGTGGAGAAATTGTTATCAGGTCCGACGTGGCCTAAGATCCATGGATGATATAAAAAGTGCAGAAGACACTGTATTGTTATTGTCTGCTGAAGTTTTGTGGGATTTCCTGTGAGACATTGGTTTCCCTATCGAGATAGGGGTATTTATCTTTGTGTAAAAGTGAGGTCTGATTAGTGCACCAATCAGAGTGATTCCCCAATGGACTAGGTTTTATTTGAATGTGTGTTTGTGCTATTTTAGTGTGATTGATTTCTGTCCATTTTTTTGTAAAGCATACAATTGTTATTTGTTGCTATTCTATTGTATTTAGTTGCAAGAGTGTTTCTGAAAAAGAGTTTGTGTGAAAATTGTAAAG
Organism: Lissotriton vulgaris; assembly: GCF_964263255.1. Taxonomy (NCBI): domain Eukaryota; kingdom Metazoa; phylum Chordata; class Amphibia; order Caudata; family Salamandridae; genus Lissotriton; species Lissotriton vulgaris. The sequence continues at coordinate 64,207 of NW_028251200.1, read as the reverse complement.
GAGGGTGACCTGCTGTGAGGAGTGAGATTGTCGTCACAGCGTGCCTCACTGAGATAGGTCGTTTGCTGTGAAGCTGCCCTGTTATTGGCTGTCTATGTCTTGCAGTTCCACACTTTTTATTGGTTGATGATTTGAAAAAAAGTTTTGAGAAAAATATTGATTGATGCATTCATTTTAATTGCAAATGAAATGTTTTAAAGTTGTATGAGATTTGTTTAGAGGTGATGTTCAAATACCTCATAGAGTAGGAGAATACCCCCCGGAAGACACCGCAGAACATTATATGGTGAGAAATATAGGGTTACACACATTTATTTGGCTAGAACAATGGCACAAGATCATTGAGAAAGAAGGTGCACTGGCATATCCAAGTTATGGAACATTTACATGTACTGACATGATAGAAGGAACACACTTATATCCATTATTGCAAAGTGGAGAAGTGGAAAGAAGGAACAAAAAGAGAAGGATGGATAAAACAAGAGAACAATTATGAACTTATACGGCAGGGTTTTAGGCCTTAGGGCAGTGGGAGAGGAATGTGTAGTTGCTAGTTTTTAAGGTGGGTGTGTGGGCTGGGGAAGGTTTTAGGGCAGAGGAAGGGAATGGGGTAGTTTAAGGGACAGCACAGGGGTTGGAGGGGATGGGGTAGTGCACGTAAAAGGGCAGGATTTTAGGCCTTAGGGAAGTGGGAGGGGAATGGGTAGATGGGGTCGTTTTTGGGGTGGTGGGTCAGGGTAGGTTTTAGGGAAGTGGAAGGGGTTGGGGTAGAGTAAGGGACAGCCTGAAGGCTGGGGTGGGGGTAGTGTACATAAAGGTGCAGTGTTTTATGCCTTAAGGTAGTGGGAGGAGAATGAGTAGATGGGGTGGTTGTAGGGCTGGGGGATGGGGTAGGTTTTAGGGAAGTGGAAGGGGTTGGGGTGGTTTAAGGGACAGCACAGGTTTGAGAGGTGGGCTAGTGGTGACCTAAGCCACACATCCCCCTCTACCATTCATGCATATACCCCAAATCTAGTGGTAAAGGCAAGCATATTAGAGGAATGCGTAGTTAAGACACATTTGTGGTTTGGGCTGCGTGGTAGAGGCACATGTGGTTTAACCATGAATGCTTCTATCGTACAACCCCATATAATGACAGATTTCAGTGAGTGAAACCTATGAAATGTGCCCTATTTTTAGATTGTGCTAGGCCTTTCTTGCTTTCCCAACTGAGCAGACTGCATGTTAGTCTCTCTATTTGAATGATGATTAGACTTGTTTTGCCTTGGGAACTGCACATTATTTATCTCATTCTGCTTCATACTTAAACGTTCCTGTACTTTTAAAACTGATTAGAGTTATGCTTGTTCTCCTGCTGAAATATACTTTGGCCTGGGTATTTGCTTCATTTTGAGGTCAACTTTATATAGATACCTCCCACTATTCACATTATGTGACACATTATTGATGCTGATTTGAATTTTAATAACTACTTTTTGCTTTATGTAATGATTCTTAATTTGAATAAACCTTTACAGTACTGAATTTAGTGCCATGAAGGTTTGTTGTGTTCTTATCTATGACCCTAATTCGATATTCCCGATTTATGCCCTTGGGAGGTTATAATCAATAATGTCCTGACAAAGGCATAAGAATCGGATTCATATTCAGTAATAGCTCATGCAATCCAAAGCACAGCATGGCTACTCCCATTGTCAGACGAAGTCTTCCTCGGAATCTGATGCGATGATATAAGGGCCCACCTCTCGATACCTCCAATTCTGATTGTAATTATTACACAGAATATTGAAGTGATCAAGCGGGGGAAAAGGGGAGTTGGGAAGGGAACAGCTGGGAGGGAGATCTGAAAAGGAAAAAGTTAGACACACACTAATACCTATTTACTTATATTTCAGTAAATTTTCCTTAATGCAAGCAGCAATCTAAGCATGGAGTTTTCATGTAAAACTAGATTCACTTCACAAAATTCTGTGGAATAATATCGCGATTAAACCTCTTGCAATTTGACCTTTTATACTAATTATTCTCCAAATGCTTGATATTTCTTTGCACATAAAACATCTGTACTTTTCTGATAAAACTCTCTCAGAAAAAATAACACTATTTACATTATCTTCTCTAAATTGTTCACTGTTAGATAGTATCAAAACCTTTAAACTTGTTCACACAGCACGAAACTGTGTATTGCAAAATACTCTAATTTTGTCTTGTTATAGCTTCATAATCAAGTTACATGTAGAAAACATAAGCAAGAGATTTATCTTGTTTCTGTGCTAAAACAATAACTTTCTATTCGAAATATTATGTTGGGTTTACTTCATACCAAAAACATTGAAGATTTCTAATTCCTTAAATAACATGATATAAAAAACTGAAACAGCGTTTAAATCTTTCTTGCTCTTTAGATTCTGTAAATACAAAAAATAAAAACCTTTTTGTGCATTAAATCGCCTTCATACCTAAAGAGTACGACCTACTCTTAATTATAGGTTCATCTGCAAACTCTGGACCCCAAAGGAAGAAATTCCTCGAAGAAATCCGGTCCAAAACCACCTTCTCAAAGACTGCCGGAGAAGTTACCAACTCAAGAAGCTCCTCCGGAAAGGTCTGCTCCAGCGCAGCACACACGAATCTGCATCAAAGGGTTAAACAGAATACCAAAACACAGAGCCTGCCTGGAATCAACCTCCTTCTCAGAAATCTCCAGAATAGTGAGCACAGATCCTTGGGTGTGGTCACGTACATCAACGTAACCACACCCGCGTAATTTCCCCTGCTTGCGGCGTTGAAATGCGACAGCATGCCAAATTGCACGCATCTCGCGGTACGCGGTTGCCAAAGTGCACGCATCGCGCGTACCCTGCCAAACCTCACTCATCTCGCGTACCCTGCCAAACCTCACTCATCTCGCGGACCATAGGGAATCAATAGAATTTTTAGGGCAAAATACATTTCCAAAGCTTAGCCTGCCCTAGCCCTATAACAAAGCAACCACCAATGTCCAGCAGGGGAAGACCCATGAGTCTTTCCACATAAACGTTTGGGACATGGCCGAAGGCCAAATGGGGCGGGCCCTAGACCGCAAGCGCCCCTGGGCCTGACACCCATCGACTCCTAGAAAGCACAACGAGTTCTCTAAACAAAACAAACCTCCAGCAACCTGGGAAATCTTGGTTTGCTGTTGTTTTATTTCGTCCTAGAACTACTGTGAAGCACTGTAAGAATGGCCAGTTCTTAGTGACATCTTTATTGACGTTTCATGTCCAACCTTACGTCAAAACCGGCACCTTTCAGGTATAAATATACCAACGCTGCCTTAAGCAAACACACAGTGGTGGTTTTGGAGCCGAGCAGCTATCTACTTGCCCGAGAGCCCAGCTGATGCGAGAGCCCACGGACGCTGCCCCTCCCTTTTGACGCACTGAGAGAGACGCTGTCTTTTCTCCTGCCGAGAAATCCAGCTCCAGTGTTCTCAGCCGCCTTCGCGGGCTGCTGGGATATCGAGTCCTGAAAGAGAGATACCAGACCTCCTGCATTCTATTACCCAGGTACGGAGCTGACTAAACCCTTACAGAGAATTCTTGAATCAGCTTCTTGGCAAAACCAACTAAACTTAAACTGCTACTTACTTACTCCCTCCCACGTATTAGGCTTAGGTCAGGTACACTGGGGTAGGCGTAGTTAGAAGCACCAGTTGAGGTCGTTAGCCAATGTATATATGAATGTATATATTTTATTCATTTTAACCATCTTATGGCTAAGAAACCATATCAATGCTTTTACAGTATTATTTCGTAATACTACTTTTACTGTACGAACTTTTTATAATAATAAGTCTTGCAATTGTGGCAATTCATTTCTCTTGCATGAGAAGAAAGACTGTTCAATAAATAATACCTTTTATTGAAAACGCCCGTCTCTCTATTCTCTGCTTAATGGTGAAAGTAATTCTGCACAACTGACTGAGTGAAATAGCTGTCTATTGTTTCACACGACTCTAGAGATTGACTCTTATTCTGAGGAGCAAAGTTGTCATGTTAATGCTGTTGTTGGAAAACTGAATCCCTTCTTGTCTGAGCCAAAGAAGCTGATCACTTCCTATTCAGTCAAGAAAGTTTCCAGTGACCTCTGAGCTAGCTGGTACAAACCCAATTAAGTCTAACATAGTCAGTAGAGACCTAGAAGACCGCACTCCTACGTCTAAACTGCTGTTCATTTAATTCCAATGCGCAGGGCCTATAGGGAAAATAGGAACTACACTACATGGCGCTCAACGTTTGGTAAGGCGGTAAAACTAACGCAAGACGTTAGAGTAACTCAGTTGTGCTTTTTCACACAGACCCTTTCTCCCGTAAATACTCCAATAGACGTCTGGAGTGGGTGAAAAGTTAAAATCCGCTGGAACTTAGTAGGGAGATATTCCTAGGTAGGGTTTCTGGTTTAGTCAACGTTGAAGGATACAGTGTTCCAAAATATTGTGCACCTAATCTTTGTCTCCTTGGAGACCTGCTCTGCAAAACTTTCATTTATACAATGTCAGTAGAAAATAACGGGACCGCTGAAGCTGCAGTAGATGCGAATCAACACGACTCCGATGTTACAGGAATTAATGAACCGGGTGCAATTATCATCCCGGGACACTTAAGAAAATCTATAACGTTAAAACTTATAGAACACGGACTGACAGCTCAAGGCGGTACAGTCATTTTCGTGATAGAGGCACACGAATATCGGCAGACAGAGGTATTCTATTCATGGATAAACTTTCCAGCGGCAAACGCTACAACACACAAATTCCACTAATACAAAATAGAGGATCCACCGGATGAATACGCTCCTTTCGAGGAGATTGAAATCCCATTAAAATACAAAGAGCACCTGCTCTGGTTTAAAGGTTCCCTAAAACATAATGATCACATTACCAGGCTCGGTCCACTAGGTAGACCAGGAGCAACGTGGCTGGTTCTATCTAGCTACACACCATATCCAGACATTGATAAAATGTCTCGCGAAGAGCTGTTAGCACAGCTAAAATTACTGTTTAAAATACATAGACAGTTAGGACAATATGTAATGCAGACTGCAACAGTCGAAACAGCTGTTAATGTTCCACAGCTGACCCCTCATCAGGGGAACACTAATAAAATTACACCACAGAACATACAATAATGTCTTGGTAAAACACCCATAAAACGGGAACAAATTCCTTTCTGGTTAGCACAGAAAATTACTCAAATAGAGGCAGTATTCCCGAATACTACCCCTATTGAGAAACACAGAATTCTGACCATCTGCCTTCCAATGGGGGTCGCACCACATGTGGAGGACTGTGACACTTGGAGTACAGTCTTTGCTTCCATTTACACAAAAACACATGGTGTTCCGTCCATGGCGGTAATACCGGATGTGCCGAAACAAATTAAACATGAATACGGTCCAGAACCTGCTTTAACTCTTGGTATGAAATTACTGAAAGACTTCAAGCAGGTCTCGGCTATATTACTAGCCAACATAAAAGGAGAAGCAGCATCTGTGGCGATCCACCAGAAATTGAAAGAAACAGATATAACAGATCAACCAATTGAGCTCGCCAGAATCATAGAAAAATGCTATGAGGAACTAGTTCAAGTTCAAGTTCAGTAATTTGTATAGCGCACTACTCACCCAGAGGGTCTCAAGGCGCTTGAGGGAGGGTGGGTGCATTACTTATCAAATAGCCAGGTTTTTAGCTGCTTTCTGAAGGATAGGTGGTTCTGTGTAAGGCGGAGGTGAGTGGGGAGAGAATTCCAGGTTTTGGCCGCTAAGTAGGAGAAAGATCTTCCTCCCATGGTGGATCTATTGATGCGCGGAATTGCGGCGAGGGCTTGATTGGATGAACGTAGTTGGCGGGTGGGTGTGTAGAAGGACAGTCGTTTGTTGAGGCATTCGGGTCCTAGGACGTAGAGGGCCTTGTGTGCGTGGGTGAGGAGACGGAACGTTATTTTCTTGTTGACGGGAAGCCAGTGGAGATCTTTCAGGTGACCGGAAATGTGAGCTTGACGGGGGATGTCCAGTATGAGTCTGGCTGAGGCGTTTTGGATGCGTTGGAGTTTTTTCTGTAGTTTGGCTGTGGTTCCGGCGTAAAGAATGTTTCCATAATCTAGTCGGCTAGTGACTAGTGCGTGGGTGACTGTCTTTCTTGTTTCGGTGGGGATCCAGCGGAAGATTTTTTTGAGCATGCGTAGGATGTTGAAGCATGATGATGAGACGGCGTTGACTTGTCTGGTCATCGAGAGGGAGGAGTCTAGGATGAAGCCCAGGTTACTTGCGTGATCTGTAGGTATGGGTGCTGTGCCCAGAGCCGGTGGCCACCATGAGTCGTCCCATGCAGAGGGGGATGGTTCTAAGATGAGGACTTCCGTTTTGTCCGAGTTTAGTTTTAAACGGCTGTTCTTCATCCATTCGGCTACTTCTTTCATTCCTTCGTGTAGATTGGTTTTGGCGGTGTTAGGGTCTTTGGTGAGGGAGAGGATTAGCTGGGTGTCGTCAGCGTAGGAGATGATGTTGAGGTTGTGTTGTCGCGCGATGGATGCAAGGGGACTCATGTACACGTTGAAGAGGGTGGGACTGAGTGATGATCCTTGTGGTACGCCGCAGATGACTTCAGTGGCTTCTGATTTGAATGGGGGGAGGCGGACTCTTTGGGTTCTTCCAGCGAGGAACGAGATGATCCAGTCCAACGCTTTTCCTTGTATTCCGATGTTGCTGAGGCGTTGTATGAGGGTGTTATGACAGACTGTGTCGAAGGCGGTGGAGAGGTCAAGTAGGATGAGGGCAACTGTTTCTCCGTTGTCCAGTAGCGTTCGGATGTCGTCTGTAGCAGGGATGTGGGCGGTTTCTGTGCTGTGTTTGGCTCGGAAGCCGGACTGTGAGGGGACGAGTGAATTGTTGGATTCAAGGAAGGCGGCGAGCTGACTATTGACAGCTTTCTCGATGACTTTGGCCGGGAAGGGGAGGAGTGAGATGGGGCGGTAGTTCTTAAGTTCAGAGGGGTCCGCTGTGGGTTTCTTCAGAAGGGCGCTGAGTTCGGCATGTTTCCAGCTTTCTGGGAAGGTAGCGGAGTTGAAGGAGCAGTTGATGACATCGCAGAGATGGGGTGCGATGATGGAGTCTGCTTTTTGAAGATGTGGTGGGGGCATGGGTCAGTTGGTGAACCTGAGTGGACGGAGTTCATCAGACGGATGGTGTCTTCAGTAGTGATTGGGTTCCAGGCGCAAAGGTTGTGACAGTGCTGTTTTGGTTCGGAGGTGGGTGGAGTGGGTTGTTCTTCGGACAGGTTTTCAAAGCTGTTATGAATGTCGGCGATTTTGTTGTGGAAGAAAGAGGATAGAGAGTCGCAGAGGTCTTGGGAGGGAGTGATGTCGTTGGTGCCGGCGGTGGGGTTGGTAAATTCTTAGACAATGTTGAATAATCCCTTGCTGTTGTGGGCATTGTTGTCGAGTCGATCTTTGAATGCTGATTTCTTGGTGGATCAGATCAATTGGTGGTGTTTGCGGGTGGCGTCCTTGAAGGTGGTCAGGTTGTTAGTGGTTGGGTTTTTTCTCCAGGATTTCTCGAGGGTACGACATAACTTCTTGGATTTCTTAAGGTCATCGTGTAACCAGGGGGCCTTTTTGCTACCTTGTTTGATCTGGTGGTTTTTCAAGGGTTCTAATTCGTCAGCGCTGTGGGTGATTCATTGTGTGAGTTTGGTGGCAGCTTGATTTGGGTCCGATGATATGGCGGGGGGTTTTGGTTAAGCGATGTGAAGAGTTGGTCGGTGGTGATTTTGTTCCAGTTTCTTCGCGGAATAGGTTGTGGTGGGATGTGGGTTGTGGTCTTTTTGTAGCTGAAGTGAACGCAGCTGTGGTCTGTCCAATGGAGAGCTGTGGTGTGATCGAAGGAGATGTGCTTGCTGGAGGTGAAGATAGGGTCGAGCGTGTGTCCGGCTAAGTGGGTGGGGGTGTCAACAAGTTGTTTGAGTCTGAGATTGGCCAGGTTGTCCAGAAGGGTGGTGGTGTTGCTGTTGTTATTCTTTTCCAGTTGGAAGTTGAGGTCTCCCAGTAGGATGTAGTTCTCGGAGGTGAGGGCATGTGGGCTGATGAAGTCAGTGATGTCTTTGTTGAATTGTGTGCGGGTTCCTGGTGGTCTGTATATGAGGGTGCCTCTGAGTGTGGTCTTTTGGTCGATGTGGATCTGGAAGTGAAGGTATTCGGCGGTCGCGAGGTTATCGTCAGAGCTGGTCGTGATTCGGATAGTTTGGGTGGGAAACCAGTAAAACCTCAACTACTTGAAAATCCTGAAAAAATATTTATTAAAAATAATCAAAATACCCAAAAGAGAAGTTGGGAGGGAAATAAACAATCCACTCCAAAGGAAAAAGTTTTCCAGTCCAGAGGAAGGTCTCCTCGGCGGAGGGAAAGAACTCCAAATCGAGAACACCAGTCTCCCCAGAGGGAGCCCTCTAAGAAAAGATATAACCTTAGAAATAGGGATAACTTGAAGAAACCTGATAGATATCAAAGTGTTGATACACGTCCCTCTTGATCTTTTTCGCAGAAATCGGAAAATAGAGGACGATCAGAACCAAAGGAAGAGCCCACCAAGTCCAAAGACAAGGAACCTGCTCTAAGTAAAAAATTAAAAATTTCCAAGAAAGAAGGTAGCCAGTATCAGAGTAATCGAACATGCCGAGAATACTGAGGATACAGCTGAAAAACGGAGAGTGGGCACAAACAATGCTCGACAGTGCAGCAGAAATCAGCATAGCTCGCAAGATCCTGATGAGTCATCTGGAGACAGTGGACACGAATGAATACATTCAGGTAGAAACTGCAGACACTAGAGTTATCAAACCTCATAAGATATACGAAATAACACTGCGTATAGAGGGAGATAGGACTAGGAAAATAAGGGGTCTATTTTGGGATAACATCTCAAAAGGCTATGAGATCCTGTTAGCTGAGAAAGATTGGCCCCCGGAGTTTGTCAGGGAGTGCCCTCATGGCGAAGAAATGATTATGCCTGCCTTCTCAAATCACATTCCAATTCACACTAAATATGTATATGCTAGGAAATGGGCACTAGCCCAGGCACCAGCATTATATAAAAATCATGTAGGATGGGATGAGGACTCTCCTCCTCACAAAATCCAGTTAAAATGTCAACCTACTGCACAAAGGCAGTACCCAATTAAGCAAGAAGCTAAAAAACAAGTCAGGGAGATTTTAGATCAACTTGAATACCAGGGGGTGATTGAGACATGCACCTCTCAAATGAACAATCCTTTGTTTCCTGTCTCCAAACCAGACGATTTGTATCATCTAGTCCTATACTAAAGACACCTTAACTCGTGTTGCAAAACATTTGCGGTACAGAACTCGCACAGTGCGGCACTGATGAATAACATAGTTCGGAAAAAATACAAAACAACATTAGACATATCTAATGGGTTCTTTTGTCAAAATATTGCACCAGAAAGCACGTACTTGACCGCTTTCTCAATAATGGGGTCACAGAAAAATTTCTGTAGGCTCCCACAGGGGTTCAAGAATAGCCAAGGATTATTTACAGCCAGAGTAACAGTGTTACTACAAATATATGATGATGAGGCATTATCTTATGTCGATGACATCTATCTTACAGACGACGACTTGGATACTCACTTGAAAAGGGTGAACACCATAATACTTGGGTTAGCGGCATAGGGTTACAAATTCAACTTTAAAAAGTCCATCTAACAGTACTGTATTTAGGTTACGAATTATCAATTGAAGGAAAAAGCCTGGCGGACAACTTCTTAGAGAAGTGCGCTGTACTCCAAGCACCAAAAACGCTGAAGAACTTACAATCGATTCTAGGCTTCCTGAATTTCGGAAGAACATACATATTAAATTATGCAGAGAGGATTAAACATCTCTACGAATTAATAAAACCTGATTTTAAACAAATCAACTGGACTCAAAAACACACAGAAATTTTGAGATCACTGTAAACAGACATGTTAGCTAAAACAAAATTAGAAACACGTGACAATACACGAAACCTTGTAATCCGGGTCATCCCAGGAAGATGCGGATTCACGTACCTGACCTCTAATGAGGGAGAAACGGTACCAATAGCTTACACATCACATTTGTACACAAAAGCAGAGAAAACATTCAGTCTCACAGAAAATACTGTAAAGGCAGTGCAAACTGCTATAGCGAAAGAACGAGCACTGGCACAAGGCAAAAGAATCACTGTTCTCACAGCAGAATCAGCCTTCAAGGCACTATTCAGCCCAGTAAACCTGCCTACAGTATCACTAAATCCGAAATGGATACAGTGGGAAAATTCTCTTGCTGCAAAAAATCGTGAAATACTATTTAGCACCGCACATGAAAAAACGGAATGATTTAAAATATGAAAAAGAATATCCTCTGCCATTCGAAATTCTGCCTCTCCAACAGTACTCCTGTATAATATATACAGATAGATTCATACAGCTTTACAATGTAGATGATAAATCCTACGATGCAGCCTGTGCAATTGTTAAAGGTCGCTGGCTCTGCGGTAAATTCAGACCGAAAATAACAGAAACTGAATCACTGAGAAAATGTTCGGCTCAGGGAGCTGAAATCAGATCTTTAAAGTTGGCGCTTGAAAATTCCGAACGTGAATTCCCGACACTTATAGTGTGCGATTCAAATTCTTGCATCAATTCTTACAATAATGATTTGCAGAGTTGGGTTCAAAATGATTACAAAGACGACACAGGTGCCACAATCAAGCATAAAATGCTTTGGAAACAAGTAGTTCTTTTACAAAAAGAACTACAAAAGACTCACGTGATACACACTCTGAGTCATCAACGTGATGGCGTTCACATTGCAGGGAATTCATTGGCTAATACAGCCACAGCGGAAGCAACTAAACCGGCTTCCGTAGCCACAAAAAAGGGTTCAGAAAAACATAGACGGGGAAACCATGCTGGCAGTCAAAACGTCCTTAAAAGGGGACTGTGCAGCACTACCTGTGAACTATCCACTCAATTATACATATGTAATTGATGCAAACTCTGTTCCTTTTGCTCGAATCCCTGGAGTGGGGGATAGGGTAATTCCAAACACAAACCGGAGAAAGTTACTAATAGCAGACGCAACATGGGTGAAGGTCCAAGGCATAAACAGATGAAGGAATCTCTGACTGAATTACAATCAGAGTACTGGTGGCCGGGGATGAGCGTGCAACATCAAATATTTGCGAAAAACTGCCAAGACTGCAGCAGAGATCGCTGTTGTGAAGCGGTCCAGCCTGTAGCCCAGATACCTTTTATGGACAGGGTAATGCTGTCTGTACGCAAGAATGCGCCCCATAATGCTTAAGACTATACCTCACTTTAAAAAAAATGTGGCCCCAGCACTCGGCTGACGCCAAAACTGTTATAAAAGATCTGCGAGTCTTTACCGGCACATACACAATTGCCATGCTTCATTCTGACCAGGGTCCTGCTTTTAGCTCTCGAGCTTATAAGGAGGCCATGACCAGCATGGGCATTGGATTGCGATTCTCTTGTCCATTTCATCCTGAGGGAAATAGCGTAGTGGAAAGAAAAAACCGAGACATAAAGCAATCTATAACAGCAAAGGTATTAGGTTCGGGTGATGGGTGGGTCCAACATTTAACAAGTGTTCAACGTAGTCTTAATAACTTGCCAAGAAATTCTCTAAAAGGTTTCAGCCCGTACGAACTATTGTTCGGAACTAGAATGTATGTTCAGGACCTTGATAGTCAGGCTTCAGTGGTAAAAGATGAAAATAAAGACTTTGAAATCAAAGATCGTTTGGCTGTTTTACAGGACTTAAATGAAACAAGAAAATCGTTAAGCAACATAAAGTTAAAACAACAGCCAACAGCCACTGAAGACACACCACCTGTCCCAGCAAGACCTGTCTGGATTCCAAAGATTGGGGATCTGGTCAGAGAAAAGATCACGGTGAAGGAATTTGGGCCTTCTTACAGAAAAGCTGTACCTGTCTTAGCAATCAACGGAACAAGATCAGTAGTACTACTGCCCCTTGCTGGTAAAAAGTTCTTAGTGACATCTTTATTGACGTTTCATGTCCAACCTTACGTCAAAACCGGCACCTTTCAGGTATAAATATACCAACGCTGCCTTAAGCAAACACACAGTGGTGGTTTTGGAGCCGAGCAGCTATCTACTTGCCCGAGAGCCCAGCTGATGCGAGAGCCCACGGACGCTGCCCCTCCCTTTTGACGCACTGAGAGAGACGCTGTCTTTTCTCCTGCCGAGAAATCCAGCTCCAGTGTTCTCAGCCGCCTTCGCGGGCTGCTGGGATATCGAGTCCTGAAAGAGAGATACCAGACCTCCTGCATTCTATTACCCAGGTACGGAGCTGACTAAACCCTTACAGAGAATTCTTGAATCAGCTTCTTGGCAAAACCAACTAAACTTAAACTGCTACTTACTTACTCCCTCCCACGTATTAGGCTTAGGTCAGGTACACTGGGGTAGGCGTAGTTAGAAGCACCAGTTGAGGTCGTTAGCCAATGTATATATGAATGTATATATTTTATTCATTTTAACCATCTTATGGCTAACAAACCATATCAATGCTTTTACAGTATTATTTCGTAATACTACTTTTACTGTACGAACTTTTTATAATAATAAGTCTTGCAATTGTGGCAATTCATTTCTCTTGCATGAGAAGAAAGACTGTTCAATAAATAATACCTTTTATTGAAAACGCCCGTCTCTCTATTCTCTGCTTAATGGTGAAAGTAATTCTGCACAACTGACTGAGTGAAATAGCTGTCTATTGTTTCACACGACTCTAGAGATTGACTCTTATTCTGAGGAGCAAAGTTGTCATGTTAATGCTGTTGTTGGAAAACTGAATCCCTTCTTGTCTGAGCCAAAGAAGCTGATCACTTCCTATTCAGTCAAGAAAGTTTCCAGTGACCTCTGAGCTAGCTGGTACAAACCCAATTAAGTCTAACATAGTCAGTAGAGACCTAGAAGACCGCACTCCTACGTCTAAACTGCTGTTCATTTAATTCCAATGCGCAGGGCCTATAGGGAAAATAGGAACTACACTACATGGCGCTCAACGTTTGGTAAGGCGATAAAACTAACGCAAGACGTTAGAGTAACTCAGTTGTGCTTTTTCACACAGACCCTTTCTCCCGTAAATACTCCAATAGACGTTTGGAGTGGGTGAAAAGTTAAAATCCGCTGGAACTTAGTAGGGAGATATTCCTAGGTAGGGTTTCTGGTTTAGTCAACGTTGAAGGATACAGTGTTCCAAAATATTGTGCACCTAATCTTTGTCTCCTTGGAGACCTGCTCTGCAAAACTTTCATTTATACAATGTCAGTAGAAAATAACGGGACCGCTGAAGCTGCAGTAGATGCGAATCAACACGACTCCGATGTTACAGGAATTAATGAACCGGGTGCAATTATCATCCCGGGACACTTAAGAAAATCTATAACGTTAAAACTTATAGAACACGGACTGACAGCTCAAGGCGGTACAGTCATTTTCGTGATAGAGGCACACGAATATCGGCAGACAGAGGTATTCTATTCATGGATAAACTTTCCAGCGGCAAACGCTACAACACACAAATTCCACTAATACAAAATAGAGGATCCACCGGATGAATACGCTCCTTTCGAGGAGATTGAAATCCCATTAAAATACAAAGAGCACCTGCTCTGGTTTAAAGGTTCCCTAAAACATAATGATCACATTACCAGGCTCGGTCCACTAGGTAGACCAGGAGCAACGTGGCTGGTTCTATCCAGCTACACACCATATCCAGACATTGATAAAATGTCTCGCGAAGAGCTGTTAGCACAGCTAAAATTACTGTTTAAAATACATAGACAGTTAGGCCAATATGTAATGCAGACTGCAACAGTCCAAACAGCTGTTAATGTTCCACAGCTGACCCCTCATCAGGGGAACACTAATAAAATTACACCACAGAACATACAATAATGTCTTGGTAAAACACCCATAAAACGGGAACAAATTCCTTTCTGGTTAGCACAGAAAATTACTCAAATAGAGGCAGTATTCCCGAATACTACCCCTATTGAGAAACACAGAATTCTGACCATCTGCCTTCCAATGGGGGTCGCACCACATGTGGAGGACTGTGACACTTGGAGTACAGTCTTTGCTTCCATTTACACAAAAACACATGGTGTTCCGTCCATGGCGGTAATACCGGATGTGCCGAAACAAATTAAACATGAATACGGTCCAGAACCTGCTTTAACTCTTGGTATGAAATTACTGAAAGACTTCAAGCAGGTCTCGGCTATATTACTAGCCAACATAAAAGGAGAAGCAGCATCTGTGGCGATCCACCAGAAATTGAAAGAAACAGATATAACAGATCAACCAATTGAGCTCGCCAGAATCATAGAAAAATGCTATGAGGAACTAGTTCAAGTTCAAGTTCAGTAATTTGTATAGCGCACTACTCACCCAGAGGGTCTCAAGGCGCTTGAGGGAGGGTGGGTGCATTACTTATCAAATAGCCAGGTTTTTAGCTGCTTTCTGAAGGATAGGTGGTTCTGTGTAAGGCGGAGGTGAGTGGGGAGAGAATTCCAGGTTTTGGCCGCTAAGTAGGAGAAAGATCTTCCTCCCATGGTGGATCTATTGATGCGCGGAATTGCGGCGAGGGCTTGATTGGATGAACGTAGTTGGTGGGTGGGTGTGTAGAAGGACAGTCGTTTGTTGAGGCATTCGGGTCCTAGGACGTAGAGGGCCTTGTGTGCGTGGGTGAGGAGACGGAACGTTATTTTCTTGTTGACGGGAAGCCAGTGGAGATCTTTCAGGTGACCGGAAATGTGAGCTTGACGGGGGATGTCCAGTATGAGTCTGGCTGAGGCGTTTTGGATGCGTTGGAGTTTTTTCTGTAGTTTGGCTGTGGTTCCGGCGTAAAGAATGTTTCCATAATCTAGTCGGCTAGTGACTAGTGCGTGGGTGACTGTCTTTCTTGTTTCGGTGGGGATCCAGCGGAAGATTTTTTTGAGCATGCGTAGGATGTTGAAGCATGATGATGAGACGGCGTTGACTTGTCTGGTCATCGAGAGGGAGGAGTCTAGGATGAAGCCCAGGTTACTTGCGTGATCTGTAGGTATGGGTGCTGTGCCCAGAGCCAGTGGCCACCATGAGTCGTCCCATGCAGAGGGGGATGGTCCTAAGATGAGGACTTCCGTTTTGTCCGAGTTTAGTTTTAAACAGCTGTTCTTCATCCATTCGGCTACTTCTTTCATTCCTTCGTGTAGATTGGTTTTGGCGGTGTTAGGGTCTTTGGTGAGGGAGAGGATTAGCTGGGTGTCGTCAGCGTAGGAGATGATGTTGAGGTTGTGTTGTCGCGCGATGGATGCGAGGGGACTCATGTACACGTTGAAGAGGGTGGGACTGAGTGATGATCCTTGTGGTACGCCGCAGATGACTTCAGTGGCTTCTGATTTGAATGGGGGGAGGCGGACTCTTTGGGTTCTTCCAGCGAGGAACGAGATGATCCAGTCCAACGCTTTTCCTTGTATTCCGATGTTGCTGAGGCGTTGTATGAGGGTGTTATGACAGACTGTGTCGAAGGCGGTGGAGAGGTCAAGTAGGATGAGGGCAACTGTTTCTCCGTTGTCCAGTAGCGTTCGGATGTCGTCTGTAGCAGCGATGTGGGCGGTTTCTGTGCTGTGTTTGGCTCGGAAGCCGGACTGTGAGGGGCCGAGTGAATTGTTGGATTCAAGGAAGGCGGCGAGCTGACTATTGACAGCTTTCTCGATGACTTTGGCCGGGAAGGGGAGGAGTGAGATGGGGCGGTAGTTCTTAAGTTCAGAGGGGTCCGCTGTGGGTTTCTTCAGAAGGGCGCTGAGTTTGGCATGTTTCCAGCTTTCTGGGAAGGTAGCGGAGTTGAAGGAGCAGTTGATGACATCGCAGAGATGGGGTGCGATGATGGAGTCTGCTTTTTGAAGATGTGGTGGGGGCATGGGTCAGTTGGTGAACCTGAGTGGATGGAGTTCATCAGACGGATGGTGTCTTCAGTAGTGATTGGGTTCCAGGCGCAAAGGTTGTGACAGTGCTGTTTTGGTTCGGAGGTGGGTGGAGTGGGTTGTTCTTCGGACAGGTTTTCAAAGCTGTTATGAATGTCGGCGATTTTGTTGTGGAAGAAAGGATAGAGAGTCGCAGAGGTCTTGGGAGGGAGTGATGTCGTTGGTGCCGGCGGTGGGGTTGGTAAATTCTTAGACAATGTTGAATAATCCCTTGCTGTTGTGGGCATTGTTGTCGAGTCGATCTTTGAATGCTGATTTCTTGGTGGATCAGATCAATTGGTGGTGTTTGCGGGTGGCGTCCTTGAAGGTGGTCAGGTTGTTAGTGGTTGGGTTTTTTCTCCAGGATTTCACGAGGGTACGACATAACTTCTTGGATTTCTTAAGGTCATCGTGTAACCAGGGGGCCTTTTTGCTACCTTGTTTGATCTGGTGGTTTTTCAAGGGTTCTAATTCGTCAGCGCTGTGGGTGATTCATTGTGTGAGTTTGGTGGCAGCTTGATTTGGGTCCGATGATATGGCGGGGGGTTTTGGTTAAGCGATGTGAAGAGTTGGTCGGTGGTGATTTTGTTCCAGTTTCTTCGCGGAATAGGTTGTGGTGGGATGTGGGTTGTGGTCTTTTTGTAGCTGAAGTGAACGCAGCTGTGGTCTGTCCAATGGAGAGCTGTGGTGTGATCGAAGGAGATGTGCTTGCTGGAGATGAAGATAGGGTCGAGCGTGTGTCCGGCTAAGTGGGTGGGGGTGTCAACAAGTTGTTTGAGTCTGAGATTGGCCAGGTTGTCCAGAAGGGTGGTGGTGTTGCTGTTGTTATTCTTTTCCAGTTGGAAGTTGAGGTCTCCCAGTAGGATGTAGTTCTCGGAGGTGAGGGCATGTGGGCTGATGAAGTCAGTGATGTCTTTGTTGAATTGTGTGCGGGTTCCTGGTGGTCTGTATATGAGGGTGCCTCTGAGTGTGGTCTTTTGGTCGATGTGGATCTGGAAGTGAAGGTATTCGGCGGTCGCGAGGTTATCGTCAGAGCTGGTCGTGATTCGGATAGTTTGGGTGGGAAACCAGTAAAACCTCAACTACTTGAAAATCCTGAAAAAATATTTATTAAAAATAATCAAAATACCCAAAAGAGAAGTTGGGATGGAAATAAACAATCCACTCCCAAGGAAAAAGTTTTCCAGTCCAGAGGAAGGTCTCCTCGGCGGAGGGAAAGAACTCCAAATCGAGAACACCAGTCTCCCCAGAGGGAGCCCTCTAAGAAAAGATATAACCTTAGAAATAGGGATAACTTGAAGAAACCTGATAGATATCAAAGTGTTGATACACGTCCCTCTTGATCTTTTTCGCAGAAATCGGAAAATAGAGGACGATCAGAACCAAAGGAAGAGCCCACCAAGTCCAAAGACAAGGAACCTGCTCTAAGTAAAAAATTAAAAATGTCCAAGAAAGAAGGTAGCCAGTATCAGAGTAATCGAACATGCCGAGAATACTGAGGATACAGCTGAAAAACGGAGAGTGGGCACAGACAATGCTCGACAGTGCAGCAGAAATCAGCATAGCTCGTAAGATCCTGATGAGTCATCTGGAGACAGTGGACACGAATGAATACATTCAGGTAGAAACTGCAGACACTAGAGTTATCAAACCTCATAAGATATACGAAATAACACTGCGTATAGAGGGAGATAGGACTAGGAAAATAAGGGGTCTATTTTGGGATAACATCTCAAAAGGCTATGAGATCCTGTTAGCTGAGAAAGATTGGCCCCCGGAGTTTGTCAGGGAGTACCCTCATGGCGAAGAAATGATTATGCCTGCCTTCTCAAATCACATTCCAATTCACACTAAATATGTATATGCTAGGAAATGGGCACTAGCCCAGGCACCAGCATTATGTAAAAATCATGTAGGATGGGATGAGGACTCTCCCCCTCACAAAATCCAGTTAAAATGTCAACCTACTGCACAAAGGCAGTACCCAATTAAGCAAGAAGCTAAAAAACAAGTCAGGGAGATTTTAGATCAACTTGAATACCAGGGGGTGATTGAGACATGCACCTCTCAAATGAACAATCCTTTGTTTCCTGTCTCCAAACCAGACGATTTGTATCATCTAGTCCTATACTAAAGACACCTTAACTCGTGTTGCAAAACATTTGCGGTACAGAACTCGCACAGTGCGGCACTGATGAATAACATAGTTCGGAAAAAATACAAAACAACATTAGACATATCTAATGGGTTCTTTTGTCAA
The DNA here is from genome assembly GCF_964263255.1 of Lissotriton vulgaris. NCBI lineage: Eukaryota > Metazoa > Chordata > Amphibia > Caudata > Salamandridae > Lissotriton > Lissotriton vulgaris. The sequence goes on along the minus strand of NW_028251200.1, from coordinate 45,867 downwards.
AACATTGCACCAGAAAGCACGTACTTGACCGCTTTCTCAATAATGGGGTCACAGAAAAATTTCTGTAGGCTCCCACAGGGGTTCAAGAATAGCCAAGGATTATTTACAGCCAGAGTAACAGTGTTACTACAAATATATGATGATGAGGCATTATCTTATGTCGATGACATCTATCTTACAGACGACGACTTGGATACTCACTTGAAAAGGGTGAACACCATAATACTTGGGTTAGCGGCAGAGGGTTACAAATTCAACTTTAAAAAGTCCATCTAACAGTACTGTATTTAGGTTACGAATTATCAATTGAAGGAAAAAGCCTGGCGGACAACTTCTTAGAGAAGTGCGCTGTACTCCAAGCACCAAAAACGCTGAAGAACTTACAATCGATTCTAGGCTTCCTGAATTTCGGAAGAACATACATATTAAATTATGCAGAGAGGATTAAACATCTCTACGAATTAATAAAACCTGATTTTAAACAAATCAACTGGACTAAAAAGCACACAGAAATTTTGAGATCACTGTAAACAGACATGTTAGCTAAAACAAAATTAGAAACACGTGACAATACACGAAACCTTGTAATCCGGGTCATCCCAGGAAGATGCGGATTCACGTACCTGACCTCTAATGAGGGAGAAACGGTACCAATAGCTTACACATCACATTTGTACACAAAAGCAGAGAAAACATTCAGTCTCACAGAAAATACTGTAAAGGCAGTGCAAACTGCTATAGCGAAAGAACGAGCACTGGCACAAGGCAAAAGAATCACTGTTCTCACAGCAGAATCAGCCTTCAAGGCACTATTCAGCCCAGTAAACCTGCCTACAGTATCACTAAATCCGAAATGGATACAGTGGGAAAATTCTCTTGCTGCAAAAAATCGTGAAATACTATTTAGCACCGCACATGAAAAAACGGAATGATTTAAAATATGAAAAAGAATATCCTCTGCCATTCGAAATTCTGCCTCTCCAACAGTACTCCTGTATAATATATACAGATAGATTCATACAGCTTTACAATGTAGATGATAAATCCTACGATGCAGCCTGTGCAATTGTTAAAGGTCGCTGGCTCTGCGGTAAATTCAGACCGAAAATAACAGAAACTGAATCACTGAGAAAATGTTCGGCTCAGGGAGCTGAAATCAGATCTTTAAAGTTGGTGCTTGAAAATTCCGAACGTGAATTCCCGACACTTATAGTGTGCGATTCAAATTCTTGCATCAATTCTTACAATAATGATTTGCAGAGTTGGGTTCAAAATGATTACAAAGACGACACAGGTGCCACAATCAAGCATAAAATGCTTTGGAAACAAGTAGTTCTTTTACAAAAAGAACTACAAAAGACTCACGTGATACACACTCTGAGTCATCAACGTGATGGCGTTCACATTGCAGGGAATTCATTGGCTAATACAGCCACAGCGGAAGCAACTAAACCGGCTTCCGTAGCCACAAAAAAGGGTTCCGAAAAATACATAGACGGGGAAACCATGCTGGCAGTCAAAACGTTCTTAAAAGGGGACTGTGCAGCACTACCTGTGAACTATCCACTCAATTATACATATGTAATTGATGCAAACTCTGTTCCTTTTGCTCGAATCCCTGGAGTGGGGGATAGGGTAATTCCAAACACAAACCGGAGAAAGTTACTAATAGCAGACGCACACATGGGTGAAGGTCCAAGGCATAAACAGATGAAGGAATCTCTGACTGAATTACAATCAGAGTACTGGTGGCCGGGGATGAGCGTGCAACATCAAATATTTGCGAAAAACTGCCAAGACTGCAGCAGAGATCGCTGTTGTGAAGCGGTCCAGCCTGTAGCCCAGATACCTTTTATGGACAGGGTAATGCTGTCTGTACGCAAGAATGCGCCCCATAATGCTTAAGACTATACCTCACTTTAAAAAAAATGTGGCCCCAGCACTCGGCTGACGCCAAAACTGTTATAAAAGATCTGCGAGTCTTTACCGGCACATACACAATTGCCATGCTTCATTCTGACCAGGGTCCTGCTTTTAGCTCTCGAGCTTATAAGGAGGCCATGACCAGCATGGGCATTGGATTGCGATTCTCTTGTCCATTTCATCCTGAGGGAAATAGCGTAGTGGAAAGAAAAAACCGAGACATAAAGCAATCTATAACAGCAAAGGTATTAGGTTCGGGTGATGGGTGGGTCCAACATTTAACAAGTGTTCAACGTAGTCTTAATAACTTGCCAAGAAATTCTCTAAAAGGTTTCAGCCCGTACGAACTATTGTTCGGAACTAGAATGTATGTTCAGGACCTTGATAGTCAGGCTTCAGTGGTAAAAGATGAAAATAAAGACTTTGAAATCAAAGATCGTTTGGCTGTTTTACAGGACTTAAATGAAACAAGAAAATCGTTAAGCAACATAAAGTTAAAACAACAGCCAACAGCCACTGAAGACACACCACCTGTCCCAGCAAGACCTGTCTGGATTCCAAAGATTGGGGATCTGGTCAGAGAAAAGATCACGGTGAAGGAATTTGGGCCTTCTTACAGAAAAGCTGTACCTGTCTTAGCAATCAACGGAACAAGATCAGTAGTACTACTGCCCCTTGCTGGTAAAAAGGAGAACAGAGTTGTATCAATCGACCTGGTAAAACCACAAGCATGTGGCCTATAATAAATAGTAGGCCAAGTGGACTCCCAAGAAATAACAGAATACCCAAATTTGCAACAATCCAAGAGGTTCAAACTGAAAGACTAATCACATTTGATAAAACTGCAGTGCACAAAGAAGGACTATGCAACAATGCCATGGAACTCGTGCCTCTTGGAACTCAAATTGAATCAGTTCATCGTGAAACACCAGTCTACAATGATGTGGCATCAGAATGTGCTAATGAAAATCAAATGGGAAATGCTATTCCTACAATCGACAGAACTGCCTCTGGCTACTTCATCAATTTCGATAACTTTTCTGAAGATCAAAGTGACCCTGAAGTCACGCCAGAAACAAAGACTTTTAAAGAAAAGGCAACAGAACTCGTTCATCAACTCAAAGAAGCATATCTGGATGCCACACTAATTGAATTTTGGATTGTACTTAGCATACTTATACTCCTTCTTTGTCTAATCCTAATTCTAATTTTAGGTAGATTCATTACAGTTCAATGGACACAGCAAGTCAGAACATCAACTTAGTTCTAAAACCACAAAAGTCATCTCACATCGAGAAAAGAGAACTATCATCAGTAAATGTCACAGCCATTCCAATACCCGGCGGGGTAGTTTGGGAAAAAACAGACTATGAAATATATGGACCGGTCGAGATCTTGAAATATCCTCACCAATTTAAGGTTTCATTAAGTGACTTTGTAAAACCGAGTACATTCTCTGATCATTGGGATTTTGAAAGTATAAATAACATGATGTCGGATTTAGTGTTGTCAGCAAAATTTACAGAACATGATTATTTACAAGGTTCATCTAACTATGAACAGATGTACTGTTTCACTCATTACGCAGACCACTATTTGCATAAATCTGCTCAGCCTAGAAATGTTTATAAATATAACCAATGGGAACATTGTGCAACACCGCCCAAAAGCAGTTCAAAAACGTTTTATGAGCAATTCCAATACTTCTCAGGGTTTAACACAAGTAATGCTGAAACATTTTATTATAAACTGTTGGATAAGACAGGGACAAAAACCATGCTCACAAATACTAAGTTGATATATTCAGAAGCATTTTATGAAAAAATGATTACATTTGGTTTTGACTTCTGGAAAAACAACATTGAAACAAAAACAATCTGGGGTACAAAAGATTGGCAGGTGCAAGGCCTAGAAGCATTATTTCGAACCTGCATGATCCCAGAACAAATAATGTTCTTAAATGACACAATTCACCAAAAAACCTGTCTTGGCTTAGCTAAGATTAAGGACTCAAACAAACCGTCTATTCCAAAGCCAATACCTGATAATGCTACCACAGATATTGAAATAGACGTATCCCAAATTTTACATCAACAGAACACATCCTGATTGTAAAAAATGGCCAGAAGACACTAATAACTGTCAAGATAGATTCCTGAACAAAACACAGGGGTTAAAAATTACCAGACCAGACCCTAGATACTCCCAGAGACAACATCCAGGGATAGTAACAACATACAGTGTAGGGAAACTGTGCCTTGAATGGCTAGGAACATCCACACTGGCAGAAATTAAGCAACACTTATCTTTACTTAAAGACGGTGCTGACTTACATGATTTCATTATGGGACCACGCAAACAGCGTCAAAAACGTTTCATAGCGGCAAGTGTATATGCGGCATACAACGAGGCATGGAAAGTAATGCAAATTGAAACAGCAGAAAAAATACGAGAAATTGATCGTATTCATTTGGAAAAATCACTTTCTGTTGTGGACAATGGGTTAATGACTCTGTCCTCCAGAATATATTCACTGGACAGTATTGTATCATCTGCCATCGATATAATAGATCAGGACCTGCTAATGTTACAACATGGCCAGTCCCAATTACGTTCTATTGTACAGCTAGGCTGGACGTTGCAAAATCTGCGTTCGGGCTATGTGCCATGGCGTTTAATCAACATAACGTCATTGTTTTCTGTCTTTAACCTTACTGATAAATAAATCACTTTGGCCCAAAAAGGAGCATACTATACAATTCTGAGCATTGAAAAACTTGAGAGATTACCATTGACAATGTCAGAAAGACCTGTCATTGAATGGATAATACACAGGATTATCACAATTACGATAACAACTTTCCGATTTAAAAATTGTCTTGAGTATATACCGGCAGGCCAGTATGAAAGGTTGGGTAAAGGGTACATTAAGTCATCATGAAAATTACCATATACACACACATGCTACAGTGACAACGACAAAAATATATTTCTTAGTGGTGAAAATTGCAAACATTCACTAAGCGGTATACTTTTGTACCAGGGTAATAATTTACATGGGGCCTGTGAAGGGACTTCAAACAACCTTTCATGCCACCAGCAGGTCACACCTGCAACGCAGATACAGCCCTTCTTTAGGCAGCTTTCTAATGGGAGCTACATTCTAATAACGGACCACAGCTGCTGTGGCCTGGTGCCAGGGAAAGCATATCTCGTAAGCGTGACTTCCATGGTCACTTGCTGTATGCAAGCATTGTTTCCAAACGGCCCTGGAGACTCAGAGACTCTGATTTGGCCTCCTTTGAATATCTCTTCTATACGAATTGATACTTTAAGCAGAATGAAGTCTGTGCTTTTGCAGACAACAGTGCCCATCACGTCATCAAAAGAAACGTATGATCTCCAAGTTGCAAGGACAACATCGGAGATACATGAACTTTTATCAAAAAATTGCCCCACACATCTCGTAGAAATGTTGAGCAAATCCTAAATATGTAGGATGCAGTAGGTATCTCAAATGTATTTAAGACGACTTTTTCGGGACTGCTAACACCATTCAAAGCAGTTCTGGGCGTTATTCCCAATTTTGTCCATTCAGTCTTTGGCGGCCTACCACTACTTTTGGGACACGTAGCAGGGATTTTATTTTTGACCCTTCTGCTCCGATATGACAAGCCAAAACACAGACATGACTCCGGCAAGGATGGAAGAAACAATCCTAGCAATGCGCTACCGGGACCGCATAACTAAGGTCCTTGGATTGGCCCGGCTGAGAGATCTGAACATGACCTGGTTTCTTTCATTCAGACCTATATGGCAGACCTGCATCTCACCTGTGCTTCGATGTATGCTATGCGGAGAAGAATGCGTGTTAGACACCTGTCTTGCACTACCATCAGCAGTACCAATGGATATCGATACCTTGCTAAGTCCTGTAACGGCTCATGCATCTTGTTGTCCCCAGCGGCTACCAATCCTGATGACGGCCTTCGTTGAGACTCCTGCGCTACGACTAGGTGGCGGCAGTGAAGCAAGAAATGAAAGCAGCATCACCCAGGTACGACCTTCTGTGAGCATTGCTGATCCAGACATTGATGATAGCAATCATTCTCACAACTGCCGGGTTACAGCACTATCGAACCTGGTCGAACTGTCACCTGAATATGTAGACCTATTCTTTGAGAGCCAGTCTGATATGATGTTCTCCCCTTAACAGAAACAATGAATTTTGGAAAACAATCCGGCGCACACCGTTCCCATGAACTCTGAATTCGGCATTCAGTTTGGATAAACAAAAGCTACTGAAAAGAGTTTGGAACTCTATTTCCCCACTCCCCATGAAAGATTTTTTTGAATCAGACATTTTTTCAAAATATTTACCTTTTTTCTGTCACAAATACTTTTGCTTAAAGTAGAACTATTCATAAAGAACAGGGCTTCTATTTTTAGTAGATCAAGAGACAATATATAACCTCGGCCTCTAGCACATTTTACAGTGACTGTATTTATATGTGATGAAATAGTCTCGCCCTTCTCTTCTGTATTTAGAGACATTTCATGTGTACTTTTGCATAATCGTTCAACTGAATATATATGCAAAATTTTTTTGAATGATTAATCTGCTTATAACGTACAGTACCTATATTCTCATGTATTTCATATACACCATTTCAAATGCAAAATGTATTTTGGGGTGGGTAGGAATACACGCGCATCTTATTGCTTTAGTTTTTAGTGATTTGATGGACATAAATTCGTGGAGTGGGTGATGTGTTTTATCTAGGACCCCGATCAATATCATGACCTTATGCCCCTATACGGCTATATTCGATACATATCCCCATAATGGCATAATATTCAAACCATATTTCAGCGAGTCGCCTCTGCAGTCCATAACAGTCCATGACAGTACATGACACAGCAGAAGTCACTTCTTTAGATTCCTAGATAGCACACCGAGTTCTTTCGACACACCAAACCTCCAGCAACCTGGGAAAGCCCCGTTTGCTTTGTTTTGATTTGTAATAGAACTCCTACGAGCACTGTAAGAATGACCAGTTCTTAGTGACATCTTTATTAACGTCTTATGTCCAAAAACTTATGTCAAACTCGGCACCTTTCAGGTATAAATAATACCGACGTTGCCTTAAGAAAACACGGTGGTGGTGAATACCGGAGCAGATCAGCTGTCCCCTTGCAGAAAGCCCAGCAGATGCGAGAAGCCCATGGAACTGCCCCTCCTCCTTGGCGCGCTGAGAAAGACGCTGTCTTTTCTCCTGCCGAGAAATTCCATCTCTGGCTTTTCCAGCCTACCCTTGCGGGTGACTGGAATATCGAGTCCTGAGAAGAGATACCAGACCTCCAGCATTCTATTCCAGAGGTACGGTGCTGACTAAACCCTTAGAGAGAATTCTTGAAGCAAACTCTTGGCAAAACCAACTAAACTTAAACTGCTACTTACTTACTCCCTCCCACGTATTAGGCTTAGGTCAGGTAGACTGGGGTAGGCGTAGTTAAATCACCAGTTGAGGTCGTTAGCCAATGTATATATGAATGCATATATTTTATTAATTTTAACCATCTTATGGCTAAGAAACCATATCAATGCTTTTACAGTATTATTTCGTAATACTACTTTTACTGTACGCACTTTTTATAATAACAAGTCTTGCAATTGTGGCAATTCATTTCTCTTGCATGAGAAGAAAGACTGTTCAATAAATAATACCTTTTATTGAAAACGCCCATCTCTCTATTCTCTGCATAATTGTGAAAGTAATTCTGCACAACTGACTGAGTGAAATAGCTGTCTATTGTTTCACACAACTCTAGAGATTGACTCTTATTCTGAGGAGCAAAGTTGTCATGTTAATGCGGTTGTTGGAAAACTGAATCCCTTCTTGTCTGAGCCAAAGAAGCTGATCACTTCCTATTCAGTCAAGAAAGTTTCCAGTGACCTCTGAGCTAGCTGGTACAAACCCAATTAAGTCTAACATAATCAGTAGAGACCTAGAAGACCGCACTCCTATGTCTAAACTGCTGTTTATGTTATTCCAATGCGCAGGGCCTATAGGGAAAATAGGAACTACACTACAATTGTGCACCTAATCTTTGTTTCCTTGAAAGTAAATCTGCAACTGAAAACTTTCAGTCAGTAACATGACAGAAAGTGATGAGGAAAGGGAGCGAGTAATACTAGCAGCTCGACTCTTAAAGGAAGACTCAAGTCTTCATGAAACCGAACCGAATGCAATACTCATTCCGGTCAATCTAAGAAGAACTATAACTCTAAAACTTATAGAAAATGGCCTGACACCGCGAGGTGGTACAGTCATATTCGTGATAGAGGCACACGAATATCGGCAGACAGAGGTATTCTATTCATGGATACAATTTCCAGCAGCACACGCTAGGAGAAAAGATTTCCACTATTACAAAATAGAGGAACCTCCGGATGAATACACTCCTTTGGAGGAGGTTGAGATCCCATTAAAATACCAAGAGCACCTGCTCTGGTTTAAAGGCGCCCTAAAACATAATAATCACATCACCAGGCTAGGTCCACTAGGTAGACCAGAAGAAACGGGGCCGGTCCTATGCAACTATGCAACACACCCAGACTACGAAATAATGTCAAGCGAACAACTCCTAGTCAAATCAAAAGAATTAACAAAGGCATATAGAGAATTAGTTCAATTGGCAAGGGATGATATAACGATCCGCCAGAAACCGATGGAAACAGATATAGCAGACCAACCAATTGAACTTGCCAGAATCATAGACAATCCTATGAAGAACTAGGTAGGGATAGTTTGGGTGGGAAACCGGTAAAACCCCAACTAACTGAAAATCCTGAAAAGATATTTATTAAAAATAATCTAAAGACTCCAAAAAATTTTGGGATGGAAATAAGCAATCCTATCCCAGGGAAAAACGTTTCCAGTCCAGAGGAAGGTCTCCTCAGCGTAGAGAGAGATCTCCTGGCAGAGAAGACAAGTCTCCCCAAAGGGAACCCTCTGAAAAAAGATACAACCTTCGAGATAGGGATAAAAGAAGAAAACCATACAGATATCAAGATGTTGATACACGTCCCTCTAGATCGTTCTCACTGAATCCTTCTCGATCTTCCTCACAGAAATCAGAAAGAAGAGGACGATCAGAACAAAGAGAAGAGCACGCCAAGTCCAAAGACAAGGCTGACGAGCCTGGGATCCCGCACCTACGCGCCGGAGTGGTACTATACCTGGCAGATATTGGCAGCCATCGGCGACCCCAGAACACTGCCTATCCCTGCTGATGAGGGTTGAAAACCCGAAACACATGTCCAGGGATGGCGAAGACAGCGAAGATAGCAAGATCGAAAGATGATGCATCGCGAACACTCTACTACAATGACCAGAGTCCTTAGGGGAAACCTCCGCCGGTGTGTGAGTAGTGTGCGACCCCACCCCCTTTTTGTAACTTAAAGCTCCCTTGAGCAGCGGGCTGACGAGCCTGGGATCCCGCACCTACGCGCCGGAGTGGTACTATACCTGGCAGATATTGGCAGCCATCGGCGACCCCAGAACACTGCCTATCCCTGCTGACGAGGGTTGAAAACCCGAAACACGTGTCCAGGGATGGCGAAGACAGCGAAGATAGCAAGATCGAAAGATGATGCATCGCGAACACTCTACTACAATGACCAGAGTCCTTAGGGGCAACTTCCGCCGGTGTGTGAGTAGTGTGCGACCCCACCCCCTTTTTGTAACTCAAAGCTCCCTTGAGCAGCGGGCTGATGAGCCTGGGATCCCGCACCTACGCGCCGGAGTGGTACTATACCCGGCAGATATTGGCAGCCATCGGCGACCCCAGAACACTGCCTATCCCTGCTGACGAGGGTTGAAAACCCGAAACACGTGTCCAGGGATGGCGAAGACAGCGAAGATAGCAAGATCGAAAGATGATGCATCGCGAACACTCTACTACAATGACCAGAGTCCTTAGGGGCATCTTCCGCCGGTGTGTGAGTAGTGTGCGACCCTACCCCCTTTTTGTAATCCAAAGACAAGGAACCTGCTCAAAGTAAAAAATTACAATTTCCAAGAAAGAAGGTAGCCAGTATTAAGCATGGGCGGAAAATCCGTTCCGCTCGTGGATTTTGCGGATTTTCGGTAAATTCGCAATCAGCGAACGCTCGCGAATTTACCGAAAATCCGCAAATTCGCACGCAGCGGATTTTTTTTTCTAGGTGATACAATTTTGCGGCGTGCGGTGTAAGTTCGCAATTGTGAACATGTAGGTGCGGCGGGCAGCAACAATCTCGCACTGGCGAAATTACAAAAATTGCAATTCTGCACAAGAAATCTACTAGCAAGCAGCATAGACCTTCTGAAAATGATGATTTTTATCAGAATAACTCCTCAGGTTGACATTTTCCTGCACTTTTTTGGATTTGAGGCCTTTTGACTTTCTTTGGATCACTTTTGGATTAGAAATCAACTTTCTCAAGTAAGCTTGTTTGGGGCATTACAGTTGCTGTAATGCTGTTCTGCAGAAAAACGAGTTTTGCAAAAGTGAAAGCATTCAGCAGGTTCAAAAGTTCAAACTCATCATTAGTAACCGTTCCCTGTAGTGCTTCCTCACTAGGGCCCCTCCAGAGTTCAGTTGCTAGTTGCAACAATTGTATGACCCTGATCTGACCCTTACAGCAGGCTCATAGAATAGCTACAAGTAGGCCACAAAGGTCCTGGAAAAAAAAATTGCACTGCAACAGAAAGCAAATTACAGATCAGGAAGCAGGTGCCAGACTGGAATTTTAAAACAGTGACACATTAATAAATCAACCCCAAATTAATTCATGTCAGTTGAAGCAGGGCAGGTGTGCTTGCTTTTTCCCCCCATAATCTACAGTGATGATGAACCAGAGGGTGGCATTGATGTAACAGAGGGTGGCAGGGGTGAAACAGTGGGTGCTGGGAACCTGTGATGATGAACCAGATGTAGAAACAACATAATCGCGACCGTTGCGAGCCGACATGTAAGTTCGCAATTGCGAACTCGTACAAAATCCTCGCGAACTGGCAGAAATCCTTGCGAACACAAACAAATAAATCCGCAAATTCGCGAGAATTCGCGAATTTTGCGGATTGCGAGTTCGCAAATTCGCAAAATTCGTGAACGCCCGATTCGCAAAATTCGCCCATGCTTAGCCAGTATTAAAATAATCAAAGATGCCGAGGATACTGAGGACACAGCTGAAAAACGGAGAGTGGGCCCAGACAATGCTAGACAGTGCAGCAGAAGTGACAATAGCTCGCAAGATCCTGATGAATCATCCGGAGACAGTGGACACCAATGAATACATTCAGGTGGAAACTGTAGATACCAGAGTTAGCAAGCCTCATAAACTATACGAAATAACATTGCGTATAGAGGGAGATAAGACTAGGAAAGTAAGGAGTCTGTTTTGGGATAACCTTTCAAAAGGCTATGACATCCTATTAGCTGAGAAAGACTGGCCACCAGAGTGTGCCAGGGAGTGCCCTCATGGCGAAGAAATGATTATGCCTGACTTCTCAAATCATATTCCAATTCATAGAAAATACACATATGCAAGAAAATGGGCAGTAGCCCAAGCTCCTGCATTATATAAAAATCATGTAGGATGGGATGAGGGCTCCCCTCCTCACAAAATCCAGTTAAAATCTCAACCCACTGCACAAAGGCAGGACCCAATTAAGCAAGAAGCTAAAAAACAAGTCAGGGAGATCTTAGCTCAACTTGAATACCAAGGGGTCATCGAAACATGCACCTCTCAAATGGACAATCCTTTGTTTCCTGTCTCCAAGCCAGACGATTCATAGTGCCTAGTCTTGGACTACAGACCACTTAACTCATGTTGCAAGACATTTGCAGTACAAAACTCACACATTGCAGCACTAATGAATAACATCATTCGCAAAAAATACAAAACAACATTAGACATTTCTAATGGATTCTTTTGTCAAAACATTGCACCTGAAAGCAGGTATTTAACCGCTTTCTCAATAATGGGGTCACAGAAAATTTCTGTCGACTCCCACAGGGATTCAAGAATAGCCCAGGATTATTCTCAGCGAGGGTAACAGAGTTACTACAAATATATGATGATGAGGCATTATCTTATGTCGATGACATCTATCTCACAGATGATGACCTGGATACACACTTGAAAAGAGTGAACACCATAATACTTGGGTTCGCAGCAGAGGGTTACAAATTCAACTTTAAAAAGTCACGAATTGCCCATCTAACTGTCCTGTTTTTAGGATATGAATTATCAAGTCAAGGCTAAAGCCTAGCAGACAACTTCTTAGAGAAGTGCGCTGTAATCCAAGCACCAAAAACGCTGAAGAACTTACAATCAGTACTAGGTTTCCTGAATTTCGGAAGAACTTATATTCTAAATTATGCTGAGAGGGTTAAACCTCTCTATGAATTAATAAAATCTGATTTTAAACCAATCAATTGGACTCATAAACACACAGAAATTTTTAGATCATTGCAAACAGACATGTTAGCTAAAACAAAACTACAAACTCGCGACAACACACGCAACCTTGTAATCCGAGTCATCCCAGGAAGATGCGGATTCACGTACCTGACCTCTAATGAGGGAGAAACGGTACCAATAGCTTACAAATCACATTTGTACACACAAACTGAAAAAACATTCAGTCTTACAGAAAATATTGTAAATGCGGTTCAAACTGCTGTAGCAAAAGAAAGAGCTGAAGCCCAAGGCAAAAGAATAACTGTTTATACAGCAGAATCAGCCCTTGAGGCGTTATTAAGCCCAGTTAATCTAAAAACTGTGGCATTAGATCCAAAATGGATACAGTGGGAAAATTCTCTTGCTGCAGACGACGTGAAATACTATTTTGACCTGAACATGAAAAAACGGAAAGACCTAAAATATGAAGAAGAATATCCTCTGCCAATCGAAATTCTGCCTCTCCAACAGTACTCTTGTGTAATCTATATGGACAGATTTGTACAAGATTACGATGTGGATAATAAATCCTACAATGCAGCGTGCACGATTGTTAAAGGTCGCTGGCGCTGTGGTAAATTCAGACCAAAAATAACAAAAACTGAATCACTGAGAAACTGTTCGGCTCAGCGAGCTGAAATCAGATCTTTAAAGATGGCGCTTGAAAATGCCGATCGTGAATTCCCGACACTAATAGTGTGCGATTCACATTTTTGCGTCAAATCTTACAATAATGACTTGCAGAACTGGGTTCAAAACGATTACAAAGATGACACAGGTGCCACAATCAAGCATAAAAAGCTTTGGGAACAGGTAGTTCTTTTGCAGAAAGAACTACGAAAGACTCACGTGATACATACACCGTGTCATCACCGTGATGGCGTTCACGTTGCAGGGAATTCATTGGCTAATGCAGCCACAGCGGAAGCAGCTCAACCAGCTTCCGTAGCCACAAAAAAGCGTTCAGAAAAATACTTAGATGGGGAAACCATGCTGGCGGTAAAAACGTCTTCAAAAGGCGACTGTGCAGCACTACCCGTGAACTATCCACTCATATTATACATACATAATTAATGCAAGCTCCGTTCCTTTTGCTCGAATCCCTGGAGTGGGGGATAGAGTAATTCCAAACACGAACAGGTGAGTCTTCTTAATAGCAGACGCACACATGGAATTGGGTCTAAGGCACCAAGAGATCAAGGAATCTCTGAAAGAATTACAATCAGAATACTGGTGGTTGGGGATGAGCCTGCAACATTACAAATTTGCAAAGAGCTGTCCAAACTGCAACAGAGATCGCAGTAGGGAACCGACCGGAGTATTGCCATGGCCATTCTTATAGTTAGCATAAGGCTATCTATACGTAAAATCCAGTGTCCCATTAATTTCTTTTTAAGACTAGATTCACTTAAAAATACAGACACCAGCGCTCGGCTGACGCCAGAACTGTTATAAAAGATTTGCGAGTTCTTATCGGCACATACACAATTGGCATGCTACATTCTGACCAGGGTCCTGCTTTTAGCTCTCGAGCTTATAAGGAGGCCATGACCAGCATGGGCATTGCATTGCGGTACTCTTGTCCCTTCCATCCTGAGGGAAATGGGATTGTGGAAAGAAAAAAACGGGACATAAAGCAATCTATAACGGCGAGGGTATTAGGTTCGGGTGATGGGTGGGTCCAACATTTAACAAGTGTCCAACGTAGTCTTAACAATCTGCCAAGAAATTCTCTAAAAGGTTTCAGCCCGTACGAACTATTGTTCGGAACTAGAATGCATATTTAGGACTTAGATAGTCAGACTTCAGTGGTAGAAGTCAAAAAATGCTTTGATATCAAAGATCGTTTGGCTGTTTTACAAGACTTAAATGAAACAAGAAAAGCCCTGAGCAACATAAAGTTAAAACAGCAGCCAACAACCACTGAAGATAAACCACCTGTCCCAGCAAGGCCTGTCTGGATTCCAAAGATTGGGGATCTGGTCAGAGAGAAGATTGCGGTAAAGAAGGAATTTGGGCCTTCTTACAGAAAAACAGTACCTGTCTTAGCTGTCAGCGGAACAAGATCAGTTGTACAACCGCCCCTTGCTGGTAAAAAGGAGAACCGAGTTGTATCCATCGACCTGGTAAAACCACAATCATGTGGCCAATAATAAGTAGTAGACCCAGTGGACTCCCAAGAAATAGCAGAATACCAAAATTTGCTACAATCCAAGAGGTTCAAACTGAGAGACTAATCACATTTGATAAACCTGCAGTGAATAAAAAAGGACTATGCAACAATGCCATGGAACTTATGCCTCTTGAAACCCAAATTGCAACAGTTCGTCAAGAAACATCTGTCTACGACAATGTAGCCTCAGACTATGCTAATGAAAGAAAAAATGAAAAAGCAAAAGAAAATTCGGAAGCAATTCCAACGATTGACAGAACTGCATCTGGCTACTTCATCAATTTTGATAACTTTTCAGAAGATCCAAGCGAACCTGAGGAAACGCCAACAACAAAAACTTTCAAAGACAAAGTAACTGAACTCTTTCATCAACTCAAAGAAACCTATCTGATTTCTCCATGGATTGAATTTTGGATTGTGTTAGGTGTACTTTTCCTCCTGCTTTGGCTCATCATGGTACTTTGTTTGGGAAAATTCATTGAGGGAAAATACAGTACAATGGACACAGCAAGTCAGAACATCAACTTGGTCCTAAAGCCACACAAGTCATCTTACATCGAGAAAATAGAACTATCATCAGTGAATGTCACAGCCATTCCAATACCCGGTGGGGTAGCTTGGGACAAAACGGATTACGAAATCTATGGCCCTATTGAACTCTTGAAATATCCACATCAGTTCAAGGTTTCATTAAGTGACTTTGTAAAACAAAGTACATTCTCTGATGATTGTGACTTTGAAAGCATAAATAATATGATGTCAGATTTAGTAATGTCAGCAAAATGTACAGAACATGAAAACTTACAGGGTTCATCGAATTATGAACAAATGTACTGTTACAATCACTTTGCACATCACTATTTACATAAATCTGCGCAACCTAGAAATGTTTTTAAGTATAATCAATGGGAACATTGTGCAACTCCACCTAAAAGCAGTTCGAAAACATTTTATGAGAAATTCCCATACTTCTCAGTTTCAACACAAGTGATGCAGGAACGTTTTATTTTGAACTGTTAAATAAGACAGGGATAAAAACAATGTTGACAAATACTAAATTGATTTATTCTGAAACATTTTATGAAAAAATGATTACATTTGGTTTTGAATTCTGGAAAAACAACATTGAAATAAAAACCATCTGGGGTACAAAAGAATGGCAGGTCCAAGATTTAGAAGCATTATCTAGAGCCTGCATGATCCCAGAACAAATAATATTCTTGAATGACACCATTCAACAGACTACTTGTCTTGGCCTAGCTAAGATTAAAGACTTAAACAAACTGTCTATTCCAAAGGCAATACCTGATAGTAATAACACTACAGATGCAGAGATAGACGTATCCCATATTTCACACCAAAACAGAACACATCCTGATTGGAAAAAGTGGTTGATCTGGCCAACAGACACAAATAACTGTCAAGATAGATTCCTGAACAAAATACAGGGGTTCAAAATGACCAGACCAGATCCTAGATACTCCCAGAAACAACATCCAGGGATAGTAACAACATACAGTGTAGGGAAACTATGCCTTGAGTGGCTAGAAAAATCCACACTGGCTGAAATTAAGCAACACTTGACTTTACTTAAAGACGGTGCTGACTTGCGTGATTTCATAATGGGACCACGCAAATAGCGTCAAGAACGTTTCATAGCGGCCCGTATATACGCTGCGTACAACGAAGCTTGGAAAGTAATGCAAATTGAAACAGCAGAAAAAATACGAGAAATTGATCGTATTATTTGGAAAAATCACTTTCTGTTGTGGACAATGGGTTAATGACTCTGTCCTCCAGAATATATTCACTGGACAGTATTGTATCATCTGCTATCGATATATTAGATCAGGACTTACTAATGTTACAACACGGTCAGTCCCAATTACGTTCTATTGTACAGCTCGGCTGTACGTTGCCAAATCTGCGTTCAGGCTACGTGCCATGGCGTTTGATAAATACAACGTCATTATTCTCTATCTTTAACCTTACTGATAAACAAATCAGTTTGGCACAAAAAGGAGCAGACTATACGATTCTGAGCATTGAAAAACTTGAGAGATTACCATTGACAATGTCAGAAAGACCTGTCATTGAATGGATAATACACAGAATATTTACAATTCTGATAACAACTTTCCAATTTAAATACTTCCAAGAGTATACACCAGCAGACCAGTATGAAAGGTTGGGTGAAGGGTATATTAAGTCTTCATGGAAATTACCTTACACACACACATGCTATAGTGAAAAGAAACAGAATGTATTTCTTAGTGGTAACAATTGTAAACAATCAGTAAGCGGTATACTTCTGTGCCAAAGTATTAATTTGCATGGGGCATGTGAGGGGACTTCAAATAACCTTTCATGTCACCAGCACGGCACACCTGCAACACAAATAGAGCCATTCTTTATACGGCTTTTTAACAGGAGCTATATTCTAATAGTGGACCACAGCTGTTTTGGCATGGTGCCAGGGAAAGCCTATCTCGTAAGCGTTAGTTCCATGGTCACTTGCTGTATGCAAGCATTGTATCCAAACAGCACTCCAGATATGATTGGCCTTCTTTAAATATCTCTTCTATTGGAATTGATACTTTAAGCATAATGAAGTCTTCTTTTACAAACAACCGTGCCTTTAATGTCATCAAAAGAAACGTATGATTTTCTAGTTGCAAGGACAACATCAGAGATACATACCCTTTTATCAACAAATTGCCCTGTGCATTTTGTAGAAATGCTAAGCCAAATCCTAAATATGTCTGATACCAGTGGTATCCCACATATATTTAAGACAATTTTTTCGGGACTGTTAACACCCTTCGAAACAGTTCTGGGCATTTTTCCCATTTTGTCCATTCTGTCTTTGGCGGCCTACCACTACTTTTGGGACTCGTAGCAGGAATTTTATTTTTGATCCGCTATGGCAAGCCAAGTCGCAGACAAGACTGCAGCAACGATGGAAGAAACGATCCTAGCTATACGCTATCGGGACCGCATAACTAAAGTCCTTGGATAAGAGATCTGAATATGACCTGGTTTCTATCATTCAGACCAATCTGCCAAAATTGCATCCTACCTGTGCTTCGATGTATGCTATGCGGAGAAGAATGCGTGTTGGACGTCTGTCTTACACTACCATCAGCAGTACCATTGGATACAGATACTTTGCTAAGTCCTGTAACGGCTCATGCATCGTATTGTCCCCAGCGGCTACCCATTCTGATGACGGCATTCGTTGAGACTTCACCACTATGATTAGGTGGCAGTGAAGTACGAGATGAGAGCTGATCCTGACATCGATGATAGCAATCATTCTCACGACTGCACTGTTGCGGCATTTTCAAACTTGGTCGAACTTTCACCTGATGTCGTAGACCAATTTTTTGTGAGTATGTCTGAAATGATGTTCTCCCCTGAAAAAGAAATAATAACTTTTTAAGCAAACAAGCACACAGCGTTCCCATGAACTCTGAACTTGGCCTTGAGCTTTGATAAACAAAAGCTTCTGAAAACATTTATAACTATTTTCTCCCCTGAAAGCGAAAACTTTTTTTTCAACTTCCAAAATATTTACCTTTTTCTGGCACATGTACTCTGCTTAAAGTAGAACTATTCTTAAAGAACAGAGCTTCTATTTTTAGGAACTCTAGAGACAATATATTACCTCAGCCTCTAGCACATTTAAATCAACTGTATTTATATGTGATGGAATGGTCTCGACCTTCTTTTCTGTATTTAGAGCCATTTCATGTGTAATTTTCGCAATTCGTTCAGCTGATAAATATATGCATTTTTAACTGAATGATGACACTTCTTAAAAAACGTACAGTACCAATACTCATTTTTCGTGTATTTACCGTATACCATTTCAAATTCGAAATATGTATTTTGGGGTGGGTTGGAAAACACACATGCAACTTTGAATGTTTAATATTGCTTAGTTTTTAGTAATGACGAACATCAATTCGTGGAGTGGTTGTCGTGTTCTTATCTAGGACCCTAATTCGATATTCCCGATTTATGCCCTTGTGAGGTTATAATCAATATTGTCCTGACAAAGGCATAAGAATCGGATTCATATTCAGTAATAGCTCATGCAATCCAAATCACAGCATGGCTACTCCCATCGACTCCTAGAAAGCACAACGAGTTCTCTAAACAAACCAAACCTCCAGCAACCTGGGAAATCCCTGTTTGCTTTTGTTTTGATTTCATCCTAGAACTTCTGTGAAGCACTGTAAGAATGGCCAGTTCTTAGTGACATCTTTATTGACGTCTTATGTCCGACCTTACGTCAAACCCGGCAGCTTTCGGGTATAAATATACCAAAGCTGACTTAAGCAAACACACTGTGGTGGTTTTGGAGCCGAGCAGCTATCTACTTGCCCGAGAGCCCAGCTGATGCGAGAGCCCACAGACGCTGCCCCTCCCTTTTGACGCACTGAGAGAGACGCTGTCTTTTCTCCTGCCGAGAAATCCAGCTCCGGTGTTCTCAGCTGCCTTCGCGGGCGGCTGGGATATCGAGTCCTGAAAGAGAGATACCAGACCTCCTGCATTCTATTACCCAGGTACGGAGCTGACTAAACCCTTACAGAGAATTCTTGAATCAGATTCTTGGCAAAACCTACTTAACTTAAACTGCCACTTACTTACTCCTTCCCAGTATTAGGCTTAGGTCAGGTACACCGGGGTAGGCGTATTTAGAAGCACCAGTTGAGTACGTTAGTCAATGTATATATGTATGTATATATTTTATCCACTTTTACTGTATCTTATGGCTAAGAAACCATATCAATGCTTTTACAGTATTATTTCATAATACTCCTTTTACTGTACGCACTTTACTTTACATTAAGTATTGCAATTATGGTAATTAATTTCTCTTGCATGAGAAAGAAGACTACTCAATAAATTACACCTTTTTATTGAAAACGCCCGTCTCTCTTTTCTCTGCACTCTGGTGAAACTAAGTATGCACTTCTGACTGAGTGAAATAGCTGTCTATTGTTTTCTCACGACTCTAGAGATACACTCTTATTCTGAGGGAGCAAAGTTGTCATGTTATATGGTTGTCAGAAGCTAATCCCTTCTTGTCTACCCAGGGAGGTTAAACTCCTCCTCGTTTATTCAAGAAAGTTTCTAGTGACCTCTGAGCTAGCTGGCAAACCTTAAGTCTAATATAGTCAGTAGAGACCTAGTCGACCTCAGTCCTACGTCTACACTGCTGAATATATTATTCCAATGCGCAGAGCCTATTGGGAATATAGGAACTACACTACAGGTTTCTTTATTGGCGTATGGCCGACGTCTTTTGAGACTAACATGGACCAGCTCCTGCATCTCAATCTTTTTAATTTAGTAGGTAAAGGCATTGAGACTACCTGAAGTGCTCACTTAATGATACTTTGTGACAAAAGAACAAAAAGAATGTAAGGGCTTGATTTTAGTTGCGGACATATGTAGTTTAGTTCAGTGAAAGAAGAGTTTCACAGGAAATTTACTGCTTGGCATTCATTGCGGAAATCATTAAGGCAACTGGTGACCAGGTAGGGATGCAACCCACGGCAACTGCTTGATGATGCATATTTAAATTGTTTGTGGTGGGAAACAGCCTTTACAACGAAGGCTGAACAATGAGATGCCTTTATAATGAAGTCAGAACAATGACAATGTCTTTACCACAAATGATTTTACAATGGCTATGCCTTTACCACAAATGTCTTAACAAATTTTGTTGTAAATGCATTAAAGGTAAAGGCATACTCATAGTAACAAAAAGAATGTAAATGTAACTATTTTGGTGAGTATTAAAGGTAAGTATTATGTGTATAAATATCAATATTCACTGAAAAAAATATAGGTTTCAGGGACATTATAGTTAGTTGGACATTTTACTCGTACAAAACCATAAACATTCTGCGGTTATAGTTAGTTGAGCTAACTATAACTTGCGCCCCGCAATGCACTGCAGATGACATCACATATTACATCATTCATGACATAGTCAGTGACATCACTGATGACATCACTGATGATATCTCAAATCAGCATCAGCAGTGTATTGTGGGGGCGCGAGTTATAGTTAACTCAACTAACTATAGCTACAGAATTTCTATGGTTTTGTACGGGTAAAATGTCCAACTAACTATAACGTACCTGAAACCTATGTTTTTTTCAGTGAACTTCAAAGGTTTTTTAAATTTAATTTGTAACTATAACATCCTTGAAACCTATGGTTTTTTCAGTGAATTTCTAAGGTTTTTTAAATGCTAATTTATAACTATAACGTCCCTGAAACCGTTTTTCAGTGATTTTAAATTATTATTCCATTCTCAAACTAGTGAAAACAGCCGATATCCCCATTTTTCCAGCAATAGCTTCCGCCCCAAAAAATCGCCACAAATGAGAGCAAAAACGTACGTTAAAAATATGCAGAGTAGGTAGTCCCGTGCCAAAATAACACAAAAACACCACTACCCGATATTTTCAACGAGCAGCAAATCTGGGGTGCGATCCAAAAACAGCCGAAAAGCTGCGTTAGCAGTAGGAATTTAACAGCTGCCTTTTACTGGTGTAAAGCAGG
Organism: Lissotriton vulgaris; assembly: GCF_964263255.1. Taxonomy (NCBI): domain Eukaryota; kingdom Metazoa; phylum Chordata; class Amphibia; order Caudata; family Salamandridae; genus Lissotriton; species Lissotriton vulgaris. The sequence goes on along the minus strand of NW_028251200.1, from coordinate 24,672 downwards.
GCGACTACCTACAGTGTGAAAGAGAGCCCAGCCCAGATTTACATCTAAAGACCAACACATGTCATAGAGTTACCGATCATGCAGCTCCAACAGCCAAGAAGGCCACAACATCCACTGACACCAGCCTCAGGATGTCCCCCCCATACCACCCCCCTCCCTACTAGCACCAGGGCAGCGCAGAACAGCGCAGCTGACCTTCCAAAAAAGGCATGGTCCCTCTGCCACACAATAGCTGAATGTTGGGAGATGTGGCAACCAAATAAGTGTGAAGGGTGCAAGTCACCCATCAATAATAATGTACAGAATACCAAATGTAGCAGTGATGTGCTAGACAGACCTCACTATGCAGAGCACAAACCTCTCCATGTGGACATATACTGCTGGTGCTTGTAGTGTTGTGGACAATAGATGCAACCAAGTTACCTCAGGCAGTGGGGAAGATCTCTGCCATGTAGCTGTGTTGTCCTCCCTGTATGCGGAAGTGGAGTGGACTGGTCCAACGTATGCCTCTCTAGCGTACAAGTATGAATAAATAGGCCGAAGCTCTGGGCGTGGTTCACTTGTATGAAGGCCAACACGTCTGCCAGAGTGGCAGCCCACACCCTGCCACATGGCTGCCACCATGACTGCGGGCCTCCTCGACACAGGCCCCCTGCGAACCCAGCAGCACAGCACTGCAGACTTATGTCTATACAGACTACTGCCTTCGATCTACACTGCGAACAGCAGGCCTCACAATTCAGAGCGAGTGGTGATTGCAGATGATGCAGTCCAGTAAGCAAAACACATTGCTCTCAGTGCGGCCCCCAGAGCACGCATCATCGCAGGATGCGCACACGCTGAGTGCCACAGGTACCACTAACTCAGTGCACCACAAGTCAACGCCGGGTAGCCTTATTAACGCAGAATTCAGTAGACAAAAGACATTGCTACCAGTGCGGCCCGCCCGGACCACGTTTCATAGCAGGGTGAGCAGACGCTGGTTGCTTCAAGTGCCACTAACTCAATGCACCACTTATCATCGCTGGCTGCACACACGCTGAATTTCCACTAACTGTGCTGCTCACGCAACGTCACGTGGCTGTGGACCCTTGCTGACCGCTGCCTCCTGCCTACACTGCGGACAGTTCAGATCGAGTCCCGATTGTACATGACGCAGTCCAGTAGGCAAGAGACATTGCATCATCGCTGGCTGTGCACACGCTGAGTGCCACACCTACCACTGACTCTATGCAGCTCCTGTCAACATCATGCAGTTGTGGGCCCTTGGTGACCACTGCCTCCAGGATACACTACGGTCAGCCGGGCTTACAATTCAAGATTAGAACCAATGCAAATTGTGTAAGAGACTATAATTGTTTGAGAAAACCAAATGCTCCCAATCTGTGCAGCTCAAGTCAACGCCACATGACTGTGGGCCCTTTCTGACCACTGCTTTTAGCCTGCACTGCAGTCAGCAGGGCTCACAATTCAGATCAAGTCACAATTGCAGGTGACGCAGTCCAGTAGGCAAGAGACATTGCATCATCGCCAGCTGCGCATACACTGAGCGTCACACCTACCACTAACTCTATTCAGCTCAAGTCAATACCACGTGGCGGGGGGCCCTTCCTGACCACTGCCTACGGCCTACACAGTGCTCAGCAGGGCTCACAATTCAAATTCAGTGTTCATGCATTAATTTCAGAGTCCAGTACACAACTAACAATAACGTCCCTGAAACCTACATATTTCAACAGTGTATTCCATAAATGTTTAATCTTTTGTTCTTTACACCTACACTGTGGTCACCAGATCTCACAAATTAAATTGACACATGGTTTATTTATTGCAGAGAGAATTGTACTCTATGTCCTCAAATTTCGTCAAGAGGAAGTGACTAAAAGCATTCCTCAATGTCTGTGCTGACTACTCCCTTCGATCTACACTGCAGATAGCAGGGCTCACAATTCACATCGAGTCACGATTGCATATGGCTGAGATACCCGCCACCCTCTCTCAACACAATCCCCAAGAATGGGAAACCGGAAACAGTTCTGAACTTTTGGAAGGCGGGAGGGAGTTACCCTCCCGGCCGTATTTATTAAAAATATGAAACAAAATTAAAACATTAAAATAACAGTTTCATATCATGTACAATTTCATTTCCACATTCCGATGCTTTGGCTAACCTTAACACATTTCTAATACAAAGGTTCTCCTAGCCGATACTAACATCCTTACAAATGCATTTCAAATTGAAATTGTACATCCTAACGTTAAGGGCCAACGGCAAGGTCGTAACCGGTGTCAGATCCCTAAACCAGAACTCCCCCCTCACTTGTGAGGGGCGGCCGCACAGAGGACTGCACCTCATGTGCACATACCAATTTCCCTTGTCTTGACGGGGGCCCCTGTTAACTCGACGCCATCTTAGTGGTCGTCCGAGGACTCGTGTGAGGTGTCTAGAAGGTAGCGTAGACCCCCCTCCCCACCCCACACAACTTACCACATCTGCCGTCACAGATGTCCTGGCCCCGGGAAATTCCCAGGAGGGGCCCGTAGCCCCTCCTATCCAGGGAGGGGCCTTGACCGCCTTCCCTTTCCTTTAGGCGTCCCGTCCTTAGAAGGGACCGCCTCCCCGTTGAGGGGCCAATGGCCACCTCCCCCGGGGCGCTCCCATCCGTAATGGGTGACACCCCCCCCTAGGGATCTTCTAATGACTGCTCACCGATCATGACCTTACCGCCCGACCAAACAATAAATACGACAAAACTAATTACTAAAGATGGAAAAGACAATTATACCTTAAGCAATTCAAAGTATAAACTCTCTAAAAACATTACTGATCAACTCTGATGCAAGTATTTAATAAAGCATGCTGCAAAGAATTATCCACTTTATTGCAAACCGAATCACAAACTTTATTCACAACAACCTGTAAGAAAAACAACTACCACGTCAAATGACTTTATTTCAAAACAACTTGCTGTCCTCAGGGGCTGGTGGGTGGGTCAAAAATGGCTCTTCGTTCCGTCTCGAGCTCACGTGCAGGGGGGAGGTGCAGCTTCAGAGCACAGGAACAAGAGGATGCTCCCTTGGCTTGTCGCTCCTTTTATTCTTCTTCGGGCGGGCGTAAACCCGCCTCCTCCCGCCTCCAGGGGCGTGGCTGACGGCTTTAGTGTCTAGGACAACCCACTCTTGGGCGGGAAAAAGCGCGCCCCGGCTACGCCGCTATGGGCATACCAGCCGAGACGCGCCTCCCGCCCAAGATGGCTTCCCGGGGGGGGTCGGGGCACTCCACCATACGTTTGGGGGGACCGAGTGGTCGCCCCTTTCAAGATGGCGCTGTCCAATAGGCAACAGACATTGCTCCCAGTGCGGCTCTCCCGCACCACGCATCATCGCTGGCTGCGCAGACAGTAAATGCTTCTGATGTCCCTATCTCAGTGCAGCATAACTCATGGATCCTTTATGATACAATATTTTGTATATATTTTCACATCTGGTGCCCCTACCCCAGTGTACCACAACTCATGAACCCTTTACGATGGAATCTTTTGTGTATTATTTCACATCTAGGGCCCCTACCTTACTGCAGCACAAATCATTGACCCTTTATGACTGAATCTCTGTGTCTGATCCAATGATTATTGTTGTACTTTTTGCCAGCACCAACCATTCCCGGAGGGCTGGCTTACACTCACCCCACATGCATCCAGCACAGACGTCACTGGACATGTGAGCCTGGTAATAAAAAGGAGTTGAGCACACGTGCCCGTACCCAGTTCCACTATCTATCTGTGTCTGTGTGTTCTTTATGTATGCAACATGCTGCCCTGGGCCCTACTTCTTTACAGTGTGATCTGCAACCAACTTACCTTTGACAGTGGGGAAAAACGTTGGTTATGTATCTTTGTCTTGGTCATTGTACAAGTACCTACGTAGAGACTGGATCATTGGAGTACTGCAAGGAGAGTGTATAGTGAATTTATAAGTGCGTGGGTATTGGCGGAGTGATTGTATAAGTACATATGTTGGCGCAGCCTAACTCCTTTAATGAACTTGTCTCTAATTGGCTGCCCTCCATGTGCCTAAAACTGAAATTTGTGCTTTGCATGGACATATATTGCTACATCTGCAACACACTACTGAACATTCACATCCACACAGATTTGTCATGTCCACCATCTTTCTTGTGTGGAACTATGGCTGAATGTAGGGTCAGTGATTCCTCGTACCTTTCATGTTGGCCATGTTGTGGGACTTGGCTGACAGAGTGACACATTGGCACTTGCGACCAGGGTGACGGCAGCACTACAACACGGACACCTGCATCCAGTGTTGCCAGATTTATTAAGTATTCTCTAGCCCAAAGCCAATATTGCTACTTTAAGGAAGGAGGGGTAGAGGCAGCGTCAAGCAGGTGGTGAATGCATTGAAATTGATGTTGCAGCAGTCTGCCAACTAAATATTTGTCTAATAACGTGCTTTAACATATTACTTTGCTGGAGTACTGAATATATATTTTTAATCTGGCAACTAACATATACCAAAATTTTACCGCACAACCGAGAAAAATATAGCCCAATTTTGCATGATCTAGCCCAATATGGCAACACTGCCCACATCAGTTGATTCCTCATAGAGCCACGTCCATAGCTCTGGAGTCATTCTTCTCTGCCTAATGCAGGACTGGCATACACCAGGCAAGCCCACTCCGCCTATGCTTAAAGGGAAGGACAACAACGTTACATGGCCGAGATTTTCATTGTAGTGATCTGATGGTCACACGTCTAGTTGTTAGTATGCCACAGCCACTCCCTCATGGCTGGTATACACACACACCACACCCATCCAGCACAGGTGTCACAGGACACGTTATCCTACTAATAAAAAACACTGGGCGCACTTGCTCTACGCCTTTTTAGAGTTGCTTGCACCGCATCCACTGTGGCCGGCAGAGGCACACCACCACGGTGATGGCCCGTCCCAGGGATCCGGAAATCTCATATTTTGTGTGCCCTTTCTGCACCGCAGTGTAGGCCTGAGCCCAACAATGAGGGCCTACTGCCACATGCGTGGCTTCACTTATCACTGAGTTAGTGGCACCGCAAGGACTGAGCGGATGTACAACATACAAAAGATAGGTGCATTAGTATGTCTTCTGCCTTGGCGATATCGAGACTCAGCACCAAATGTGAGACTTGTTGGCTTGCAGAGCAGAGCTGCATGATGTGAAGGGTGCCATGTCAGCGAAAGGGTGAGTAGTGAGGCCTGGGAGCGCAGCAGCGGGCAGATACCTCTGGGTGGCGGGAGTGGATAGGGTACAGCAGCCTGGATGCAGAAAGGTGGCATATTGATCTAGGCGTTTGCAGTCGTATATACTCTGCCATTACTAATTCTGTACTGTGTTTCAGATGTGGGAGCTGGAGAGTTCCATTAGGTTCCAGCAAGTGGTTGGAGACAGAGCGGTGGCATAAAGGTGAGCTGTGAAAGTTTTGTCCACAGTGTGGGCACTCAGTTTCGCTCCTCATCTCTTCCTGTCACTCCCTCACACTCTTTCTCTCTCTCTTCCTCTTACACTGTTTCTCTCTTTTTCTCTATCTTCCTCTCTCTCTCTTTCTCTCTCACTCTTCCTCTCTTTCTCTGTTTCTCTTTCTCATGCTTGTTCCCTCTTTCTCTCTCTGCCTCTCTCTCACGGTTTCTCTCTTCGTCTTTCTCCCTCTTTCTCTCTCTCATCCTCTCACTTTCTTTCTTTTTCTCTCTCTCTTCCTCTCACTCTCACTGTTTCCCTCGTTCTCTCTCTCTCTTCCTCTCCCTCTCACTCTTTCTCTCACACTCTTTCTCTGTTTCTCTCTTCCTCTTTCTCACACTCTTTCTTTTTCTCTCTTTTTCTCTCTCACTGTTTCTCTCTCTTCGTCTCTCTCACTGTTTCTCTCTTTCTCTCTTTCTCTATCTTCCTCTCACTATTTCTTTCTTATTCTCTCTCTTTTACTGTCACTCTCACTGTTTCTCTCTTTCTTTCTGTCTTCCTCTCACTCTTTCTTTCTCTGTCTCTCCCTCTAGCCTTTGATTAATGCCTGACACACAATCTTATCTTGCTTTTTATCTAGCCGGCTGTGATTCACAAATCGATGTCCCCCACCCCCCAACACCACTAGAGCTGAACGCGTGTAGAACCTGCAATGATGCATGGCCATCCTGACAACACATGAGAAAGTTTCTTCAGCACGTGGTGGACCCTCTTACAAACACACCGGTGGCGGAAAGTGAGCAGAGAGACTTCTTTCCGCAGTAGCGGAAAGTCACCTCTGGGCGTTAGGAGTGGATAGTGTGCACCACACTGGGCGCACAAGAGCGCACACACACCTCTGAGCAGTGGGAGTGGATGCGGTGCATGAGCCTGACTGCGCATTTGCAAAACAGAGAATTACGCGTGTGCAGTTGTATGTACTCTGCAATTATTAATTCTATACTATCTTTTAGATCTCTAAACTTGAGGGTGCACTATGTCTTGGCATGTGGTTGGAGACCCACCAGTGGTACAAAGTTGAGCTCCGAAGATTTTCTCCAGTGTCAACACTCCCTCTCTCTATATATCTTTTCCTTTCTCTCTCTCACTCTTCCTCTCTTTCCCTGTCTCTTCCTCTCTCTCTCATTCTTTCTTTCTTTCTCTCTCTTCCTCTCTCTCACTCTTTCTCTCTCTCTCTTCATCTCTCTCACTCTTTCTCTCTCTCCCTCTCTCTCTCACTCTCACTCTTTCTCTCTCTCTCTCTCTCTCTCTCTCTCTCTCTCTCTCACTTTCTCTCTTTCTCTTATCCTTGTATCTTATTCTTTCTATCTTTCTCTCTCCCTCTTGCTCTGTCTTCCTCTCTCTCACACTCCTACTTTCTTTCTCTGTCATCCTCTCTCACTCTTTCTCCCTTCTTTTCACTCATTCTTTCTATATTTCTCTCAATCACACTATTTCTTTCTTTCTTATATCTCACTCTTTCCCTCTCTCACTTTTTATCTGCCTTCCTCTCTCTCTCACTCTTTTTTCTTTCTCTCTCTGTTCCGCTATCTCACTCTTTCTCTTTCTCCTTTGATGGATGCAGGACGCACCATCCTATCTTTCTTTTTGTCTTGCAGGCTGTGATTCACAAATGCTCCAGCGATGACATGCCGTGGCTGTACATAGTTTTATTTGTTGTTTTGTTATAATAAAATGTTTAATTTGTTAATCCATACATGACTAAGATTCTTATTTGTCCAACCTCACAAGCATCTTCTTATTAATAATTAAACAAAATTACCCAATTTTTGACGTTCCAGATTCCCTAACCTGACTGTCACAATTGTTTGTGGGGGGTGGGGGTGAGGGGGAATGGCTGACAAGGAGCTCCTTCTGGGGGATATAGGAGCAGTGTTGGGTGTCTGACCTGCATGATCCTTACCTCCATTGTATCTGTTCTCCGAGACCTACGAGCCGGCAGGCTGCCTCGTAGATGAAGAGCTGAGAGACAACAGGTTGGCTCATACAGGGAGAGCTGCGGCCCATCAGTTCGCAGAGGGAGAGCTGCAGGCCAGCTCAGAGAGGAACACCTGCGGGCCGATTGGTATTGGGAAAGGTTTGGGCCTTCGGCTTCCAAAGGGATTCCTGCGGAACAGTGATGTGGGGAGAGGGAGCGTGAAGAGGGTATCTCGCAGAGAGAGAACTGCAGTATATTTCCAGTCTTGGCTTCACAGATACAACTGCGGGCCCGAGAACTTGCACCCGAAGAGCTGTGAGCCGACACATTGTTCGCAGAGGGGAGACTTGCAGGCCCAAGAAGGTTGTTGGAGGTATGCTGGTGATGTAGGAAGAGGGTGCGTTACCTGCTGATGAGGGGAGACGCAGCGTGAAAGGGGTATCTCTCACAGACAGAGCTCCGGTATGTTTTCAGAAATGCCTCAGACAGTTTCCAGCTGACATTCTGAATCACAAAATGGCTTTTCAATGTTCATATAGTGTGACTTATGAACAGTTCGCACCCAGGCTCGCAGAGGGACAACTGTGGCCCGAAGGCTCCACTCACGGAGGGAGAACTACGGGCCATCCGCTCCCAAAGGAACAGAAGCATAGTAGCTCGCAGACGTAGAGGCACAGCACCGTACTAGCTCACAAAGGTAGGGAGCTGCGAACTGACAGACTGGCTTCTAAAGCTATAGCTGCGAAGTGGTGATGTTGGGCAGAGGTTGCGTGAAAGGATTATCTTCCTACTGGTGTCCTGGAGTGGAAGTCGTGCTGCCTGGCGCTCACCTGCTTCTCCTTTATTGTTAATAAATCTTAAACCTTCACTGTGTCCATATCATCATTATACAGAGCTCCGGTATATTAAATTGCCCCGGGACTTTTCTTTTATATTTTCACTTTATGCGAAGCACAAGATGGCTGCTAACACTTCCTGGTTTGAAGTGCTACCAGGCAATCAGAGGACACTTCCTGCTTTCAAGTGTTAGCAGCCAAGTTTGTGCTCGAAGTTAGGCACTGACATGATATATATATATATTTTCCTTTAATATCTCAAAAACTACCAAATGGATTTACACCATTTCAACAAAAGTGCGCTTTCTGGGCCACGGCCTTTCTCTCCTAATTCCGTTTGACCTGTAGCCTTGTCTAATGTTTCCTATGGAAAATGCATTGAGAAAACATGTTTTGGGACCTCCCATTTTTCTCAGCCCCTCCTTTACCTATCACCCGTAAACTTTTAATATAGGAGCTGATCAAAAAAGAGAAACGTTTTGGAAAATTTCATAAACATTTGTCAAAGGACGCCAAAGTTATAAGCACATAGAGGGCTCCAGGACGGGGGCCACACAACCCCCCTGCCAACATGAGTGAAGCCCCAGGACTGCGAGGACCCCAGTGGGACCCCACAGCCCCAGCCAGCCCCTGCTATTTTTTTTAAGAAATGCCCCCAGGACCTAGCCCAACCGGGGTCTCATTAGAATAAAACGCAGTAACCCGCGACCCCAGCAGGAGTTGCGCCACATTCATTTTTTTATAAAAATTCTTTCTTTCACGCTAGGGGTCCTTCTGGGATCCCCTAAGCATGCCTAGAGGGTCAGGGTGCTTCTACCCTACCCCCTTCTCTTGTTTTATACCTTTGTTTCTCGGTTTTCTGGTGACTCGCTTCTACCGAGTCACAAGATGGATGCCAACACTTCCTGGTTTGGAGTGTTGACAGCCAATCACTGTGAAGCTCGTGCTCTGGACTTCTCCCAGATATCAAAAATGTGATTTTTCTAATTTCTCAGCAACTATTGAACGGATTTACACCATTTAAAAGAAGGTCGCTTTCTGATCCAGACAATATTTTTTTGCCAAATTTTGGATAATTCCGTTCAGTAGTTTCGGCTGTAGCCTTGCACAAAGTTTCCTATGGGAAATTGATTTTTTGACTTTTGTTTTGTGAATTTCTCAAAAACTACTGAACGGATTTATACCATTTAAAAAATGGTTGCTTTCTTAACCAAGCTCTATCCTTCTGCCAAATGTGGGGTAATTCTGTTCAGCAGCTCGGGCTGTAGCTCGTTGCAAAATTTCCTATGGCAATTAACATGGGGAAAACGCGTTTTGTGACACCCCTTTTATTTCAGCCCACGCTTGATGAATCACCCCAAGACTTTCAGGATAGGAACTGACCTGGATAGACTTTTCTTTTTTTAGAATTTCACAAAGATTCGTCAAACGACGTCAAAGTTATTAGCAAATCAAAAAATGCTTTTCCTATGGAAACTAGGTTGTAACTATAATTACCTATTGGCGACCGCCAGTAGGTAATATATATATACATATACATAAATATATATATAGGACACCGGTGATTTCATTGCTAAAATTAATAACATCCCATGGAGCAATGACATGTTAATGCTTACTTTGGACATCGAGTCGCTCTACACGAGCATAGAGCACACATCTGGTCTTAAAGCTCTCGACTTTTTTCTTGGCAAAAGACCTATCAACTGTTACTGTCACAACAAAGTATTAATTGAGTTAACCACCTGGTGTCTTAATAACAATTTCTTTTTATTTGGGAATGATATTTTTATACAGAAGCGTGGAGTTGCTATGGGGGCCTGCTTTTCTCCCAGCTATGCTTGTTTACACGTAGGCTAGTGGGAGGAGCAGGTCCTCAGGCGACAACGTGTTATTATTTTTGATGAACAGGTTTTGTTATGGATTCGTTATATTGATGATGTTTTTGTTTTGTGGCGGGGAGATTTTACCAGTGCAGAGAACTTTGTCACAAGTCTTAATACCAACCAGGAAAACCTCAAGTTTACTAAATCCATTAGTAATTGCGAGGTTGAGTTTTTGGATATCAAAATATTTGTACACAACGGACACTTGGCAACTAAACTACATAGAAAAAGCACTGCTGGCAACAGTATTCTTCATGCCAGCAGTGCACATCCTCGACATGTAGTAGATAACATCCCATTAGGCGAGTTACTCAGGATCAAAAGGATATGCAGTACAGAAACTGATCTTGAAATCTGCACCACGAAGGCCTTGGATCGTTTCAGGCAAAGGGGTTACCGTGAATCTGTCTTAAAATCGGCAGTGCAGAAATCTAAAAGTAGAACTCGTGAGTCTTTACTTGACCAGACACATAACAACAGGTCGGATAGTGTCCCTCATGATAACACCGAGGCACCTAGACTTATAACTTCCTACAGCAGACAAGCTAGACAAATAAGATCTATTGTGACAAAAAGATTGTCGGTTTTACAAACTGACCAGGTGTTAAAACCTAGACTGACTGATGGTCCCACTGTGACCTTTCGGAAGGGCCCTTCCCTTAGGTCACATATTTGTCATGATTTTCCAGAACTTAGAAGACACAAGATTGGATGAAATCCCGTTTTGGTTTCATACGTTGCACCTCCTGTAGGGCGTGCAAATTTGGCAAAACAACTACTGAATATTACACACCTTTCAGTCCTGACCCAATTAACATCAAGGGTCAATTTACTTGCAAGACTGAGTTTGCCATCTATGTCCTGACATGCACATGTGGACTGAGATATGTCGGCAGTACACGACAACCTGTGCATGTCAGGATTCTCCAGCACCTGCGTGCCATCGTAAATAACGACCCATCATACCCGGTGGCCAGGCATTTAAAAGCAATCATAAAAATGATTTACAATGCCTGACTTATTTTGTTATCGCCTCAGTGGACAAACCTGTTAGGGGCGGTGACAGAGACAGGATGCTTAGGAGACTTGAGTCCCAATTTTTTTTGGAACTAGACAGTAGATTTCCAAATGGGCTCAATACTACATATGATTTGCATGTTTTCCTGTAAACCCTTTTGGCACATCTTTCTGGTTAGTTTCAAGGTCAGCCGCCCTATACTTTCACGTTCTATATTCCCTGTATACAGAATTTCGTTCTTTATAAAAAAAAAAAATTATTTCTACTACTTTTTCCCATCACATATGGCTTCATGGTTGTTACCATATAAGCTTTCTCTCACTTTTTATTTTTTTGGGTGACACTCCTTCCACCCATATGTTTGGACACAGCCACGGGGTACTATTTGTGTATTTCTGTTTTGTTAGCCTAACTGTATCACAAATATCCTATAGCGTTTTTCCGCTATTAATCCAATTTTTGGATTTAGCACTCTTGGCCATTTGCACTTTAAGCATTCATATTCTTTATTGCCATGGTATTGCCATGTTACATCTGAATACACATAGAACCTTGCCATCTTGGATTTTATCCAACTGTTTAAATTTTTGCGTAATTTGCACTAACTGCATTTGTCACTTTATATGTTTACATTCATAGCTGTTTCCATATTTGCACTTTGCATTTGCACTTTATAAAAATACCTATAAAAACATGCACTTTATTCCGTATTTTGCACATTGACAAGGTTTATTTCCAATACTGTATTGTATTCAATTGGATTTCAATATGGCTTCATAATTTGAATTTTTTAGCATTATATGCATTCATATTATATGTGTCAAACTATTTTGTGTTTGTTACATTTTATGATGGCCATCAGTTACATTTCCTTAAGAATAATCATCACCTGTGCATTCATTAGCATGGACATAGAAAACATACTGAAATCACTCAATAGTAGGTGTGAAGCAACATGATGTTAGTTGCTAGTATTGAATAACAGTAAAATACCATTAGTGAAAAAAATATATATAGATATATATATATATACAGAGTTTGTTAGAAAAAACAATAACAGTAAAATACCCGCTTTAGATTGATGTGCAACATTTCCGGTAATTGGATACAACATGTTAAAAATATTTGCTCGAATAAATATAACGCCTGGATTTGTTCAGATTAAGGGGCAAAAAGTCAATAGTAAAGTGCAAATGCAGGATGTTAATTCAAAACATGTGCAAATGATACTAACAGTACTTAAGTCATGTGCAAATATCGCAAAATGTGCAAAATGTAGCAATTCAAGTAAACTGTAAACTCTCAATATGTGCAAAATAAGCTATTGTTTCCCCTCCTATGCTGAAATCCTCCTTTTGTGGCAAAACTTATTCTATGATCAGTACATGCCATATCAAATGTTTATATCTGGTAATATCAGATTATGTTACATATCAATATAATAACAATTAACAATCAATGACCATTGATAAAATTCCAATCATGTGTATATAACACAAATTTCACTATTTGTATATAATCCAAATAATTCTTTCCTAGTCCATGCATTTTGATATAATAGAAAGTGAATACCACAACCAAAAAATAATTCATAAAAGTGCTCAAATGGTGAATTAAAAATAAGTTTTTCAATATCATTTCCTTTAAGTAGCAGCTAAAGTCAGTCATATATCAAGGATAACTGTTGGGTCGCAACCCCCCCATGGTGCACACACATGCATCACCCAGCCGGGCGATCACTGTGTGCGACAACCATAAAGAGGATACCTCAAGTATTTGGGATTTAATGTTAACATAGTTTCTGGGCAAGCATGTATAGAGATCCTTTGTGATGTTGAGGCCTATGGGAGTCTTAGTATTAAGCATGAGGATATATTTGGTTTCAAGCTTTCTAAGTTTTGCATCCCTGTCCCCTCCTCTTCTACTACTTGTGACAGCGTCAATCACCCAGTATCGTATGCTGGTATTGTTGCTCTGGTGACATTCCCTGAAATGGTGCGCCACAGGGTAAGTGTTGTCACCGTTTGTGATTGCGCGTAGATGTTGGAGGATTCGCTTGTGGACAGCATGTTTAGTGCTGCCCACATATCTCAGATGGCAGGGACATTGTAAGATGTACACTGCAAATTCCGTTTTGCAGGTTAGGACTTGGTTGATTTGGTGTTGTGTGTCTGTAAATCCATCCTTATAAGTTTTGGTATTGATTCCATGTTGGCAGGCTTTACAAGTTTTACATTTGTAAAAACCTTTATTTTCCTGCCACCATGAAGATTTGACATATGGCTCAGAGTTAGTTACCACTATGTGATCCCGCAAGGATGGGGCTTTACTGAATGTGAGGGATACTTTCTTTGGGAGATCTTTGCCTATGATGTTATCCTTAGTAACAATAGGCCAATGTTTGTCAATAATTCTGCGTACTTGTTTGTGTTGTTTGTTGTATCCTGTTATTATTCGAAAACAACCTGCTCCTTGTTCCCTCCCACTTTGTGTGTCGCCAGTGGACATTAACTGTCGTTCAGATTTCTTCACCAATAGTTTGTCCCTTGTAAATGCCATAGATTTTTGTTTGGCACTTTGTATTAGTTGGCTTGAATATCCATGCTCTAGAAAGCGTGACTCGCTTTCTCTCTGGGCCTGTTCTAGATCTCGAGGATTGCTACAGACTTGTCTCAGTCGTAACATTTCCCCATAAGGGATGCTGGAAACCAAATGTGCCGGGTGTGAACTGGCAGCATGTAGAATGCTGTTTCCAGCAGTTGCCTTACGAAAAATTCTGGATTCCAAGTGCCCATTGCTAATATACAGTTCTGTGTCAAGAAATGTTACTCTTTCCTGACTAAGGGTCGCTGTAAATTTCAGATTAAGTTCATTATTGTTTATCTCGTGGATGAACCTAAGTGCACCTTCATGGCTTCCTCTCCAGACGACCAGCAGGTCGTCGATGAAACGAAACCATGCCACCAAATTGTTGCGTATAATGTGTTGATATTCAAGGCCAAGACCAGCTCCCCCCAAGCCCCCATGTGTAGACATGCAAAGCTTGGGGAGAAGCTGGCCCCCATGGCTACTCCCTGTAATTGGCGGTATAATTTCTGGTTAAAAAGGAAAATATTATTAACCAAACAAAATTCTAACATTTCAAGGAGTATGGCATTATGTTCATCAAATTCAGGGCCCCTTCTCGATAAATAATGTTGAACCGCATTCAAACCATCCTTGTGTGCTATACTCGTGTAAAGCTATTAGCCAATCACCAATAACCAATAACCAATTCAACATCCTTAATTTTCATTAAAAAGTCTCCCGTGTCCTGCACATATGACCCAAGTTGTTGTACATACCCCTGTAGGAAATAGTCTATATATACAGATGTATGTTCTAGGAGACTGCCTCTGGCAGAGATGATGGATCTACACGGTGGGTGCAGGGGATCCTTGTGCACTTTAGGTATAAAGTACAAGATTGGTGTAATAGGGTTATTGTTTTTAAGGTACTTGAATTCGGCTTCAGTGACTAATTTGGAGGCTCTCCATTTAGATAGTTTGCGATGGTATTCCTCTTTGATGGTCGTTAACACACGAGTGTGAATTCGCTCATAACAAGTTCGGTCGTTCAACTGGATGTAGGCTTCCTTATCGTAGTCTATTTTGGTCATCAGGACCACATTTCCGCTCTTGTCACTATTCCTCACCACTAGATCTTTCTCTTTTCTTAATCTGCTGGTGAGTGCTGTATATTGTTGGGATTGGCTGTCAAATTGTTTTTTAGTTTTACCCATACACTTTTGAAGTTCTTTCAAATCTGCGACTACATTTTCATGAAAGATATCAAGGTTGTCACACGGAAGTATGGGATAGAAGGTGGAGGGTGGCTTGAAATGAGTATTAAACGAGGTTCTATTCCCCCATTGATCTATTTCATTTACATTTGTACTTTCATCAACCTGTATTGCCATATCCTTGTCTATCAGTTTCCCATAATTCCGTTATAGTTTGTGCTCCTTGTGATGCATTGGTAATACTGCTGCTATTGATTGGTTTACTTACTTGGATATCTCCAGAACTTTTCTTCAGGGTGTGAAATTTCCGGAGTTTTAGCTTTCTCACTGCCTTGTAGACATCACATCTTGTTTACGGATAATCAAAATTGCAGGGTGTCGCATAGGTGAGTCCTAACTTTAGGATTTCTTCTTCTTTTGCTGTCAATATCAGAGATGTTAAATTGACAATTGTTCTACTAGTGGCGTTTGTTATTCCTGTTGGGTGACAGATACCCGTCCCCTTCCGCCTCTTTTCCTCTTTTGAAATCCTCCTCTTCGCCGCCCCCTATCTCTGGCGTCTCCGGTAGTTGGCTCGTCGTTTTTTTGTTCTTTCCGTGTGTGAGACCTCAGTGTTTTGAGTCTTTCCTGGCATAAAAAAATGATTTCCTGGCCAGGAGGTGGCTTTGGGGCACCTTCCGCCTGTTTGCGGCGTTCAGAATCCGACCCTGATTCTTGGTCGGAACTCAGAGTAATGTTAGATGAATCACTTTGTGCGTCTTTACCTTGTTGCTGACGTGCACTTTTGGCTTTGGGTTGAGGCTTTGATGAGCCTTTGCGGAGAGCATCATATTTGCGTGAAAAGGTGAATATTTGTCCCAATTCATAATCGTTGCGGTCCCTTTGAAATTTGTAGGCCTTTCTGTCAACGATTTTGCTCTCCTCTTTCTTGAGGCGATCATTCATCAGTTTTGCTGGTTTGGTTCTTTCCTCTTCCTCCCCAAGAGCCTCAATCTCTTCAGTAATAGTTGCGATTTCTGTTAGTAACTTTGCCCTGTCAATGTCAGCATATTTGATCAATATCTGTACTTGTCGGCGTGACGCCTCGAGGTTGCTTTCTGCCCACTCCTTCATGAGCTCGGGGTTGGGATCCTCGTAAGTGGGTGCAGTGAGGATTCTAAGCCCCCGGGGTATGCGATTAACCTCAATATATCTTTGCAACGATTTGGATTCCCACCATTTTGCTTGCTCTTGGCAAGATTTTTTCTCCAATGTCTTGAACAGTTCCTTAATGGCCGAAGTGCCGCTACCACTAGAGTCATTATTTTGCCTCCCGCGAATGTCTGGCAGGAGGGGGGCGCTGTCGGAAAACAATGAGGCTGCCAGAGTTTCCCGGTCTCGAACGTTGTCACTCGACATCTCTCTGCCCTTAATCAGTTTTGGTTAGGCGTTTGTTAATCGTCGTATGCACTATTCGACAATAGCAAACAACCTTGTTGCCGTACTCCTCACCCGCTCAGTGAATTTTAGACGCTTACTTGGTCGCGTGGTTTTCTCCGGATCTTTGATCACCCGGTTGGTCGCTCTCGCTGAGCAGCCTCCTCTTCGACCAGTTCGCTCCGTCTTCCACTTCCTTTCTTCCGGTGAGCGGGGGTCAGGCGCTATACTCCTTCCAGAGTCACAAAACTTTCCCGAATGAATCCGAAAAAATATATATATATGCGCGTTGAGGGTCCTTCCGGGGTCAATCCTGTATTCGGGTGGAGCATTACCGGCAGGCACCCTGGAGCCAGTAAATAGTATTCAAATCGAAAAAGACGGTAGAATGCGCACTCAGGAGAGATAGTTCACCAGGTTTTTATTCCTTCGTTACGCGTTTCAAAACACAATGGTGTCTTGCTCACACGATAGTCACAATAGGAACATGGCATGCTTAAGTAAACAAATAGTAAACACAAATGAGGCACCGACAATCTTACTGTTCGCAAACTTTAAAACGAGCACCATCTTGGAATGGTTAAGGAAATTATCTTTTTGAACAGTTTACAAATTAATTTCATTATCGTTTGCATGCGGGCAATGATCTTTGGTTAACATTCACTATTCATGCTGTATCTACCCGATTTACAAATTGTTTCCCACAACGCATTACGAGAGATAATTCTTACTCCCCATTTTCCACGCTTATAGTTGTATTTACCTAAAGGTGGAATCTCTAGTCCTTATGCCCCAATTACCAGGGACAGTGCTCTAATATAACACAATTCAGGGTCATTTAGAAGTACGATATACCCTGTTGTACTCGGTCTAGTGCCATTAATTGTATGAGCCCCTTTGTGTATGTGTTAGTGCAAGCGGACTAGTGCCAGCCTATACTGTACACTTTACTCAACACAATGCGAATATAGAACTACATCCAAGTAATCACAATTATTTACCATTTGCTACCATATTTTAATGATATATAACCCCATTGCTACATTACTGCAATTAATTAATATATACATTAACTAAAAAAGACAAATGAGAAAAACGAAAAGTGTATAAAAGTGCCATATCCAAAGTCAAAAAGTCTCTTATCTTAATGGTGCATAAATCTATGCATTGAAGAAAAGGGTAGGGAACCCGTGAAGTTTATCAAACCATGTTGATGGATGGTCCCTTCCGTTCCTCCTGTAAAAAAACAGATACAAAAACAAGTTAAAACCATGTTAAAAAACATACACTTTTAAATCTAAATTTTCATACTTCTTACACACATTTCATAGCGATGGATAACTGCAAATTACATTCATTTTCAATTTTCATGGAGATGGGTTGCCAGTTCTTCATCCAAATTATGCCCTCCAGGGAAACGAGTTTCTAATTCAATAATCCATTTGGACTCTTTCTTTCTTAACGCGAGTTCCCTGTTGCCACCCCTCTTTCCTGTGATTTCCTGTTCGATGGCATAGAATCTCAGGAGTGCATTGTTGGACTGATGTTTCTCTTGGAAGTGGCAGGCAATGGGATAGTGTAGATCAACATTGGTGATGGCACGGAGATGCTCTTCTACCCATTTCTTAACCATACATACAGTACTCCCCACATACCGTAATTTGCAGGGACATTCTAACACGTATATAGCATAATTGGTGCTGCAAGTTAGAAATTGTGTAAAGGTGTAGTTTTTTCTACCTGGGACCTCTATTTCTTTCACCATCTGACTGGTATTGCAAGCTCTACAATGTCCACATGGGTAAAACCCCTTTAAATTGTGAACATTGTGATTAGTGGTTTCAGAAATGTCCCCTTTAACCAGGATATCTCTCAAACTTCTACCTCTATGGTATGTGATTTGGGGCCTGTCAATAATATTTGGACCAATAATAGGATCAGATTTGAGTATTCTCCAATCATCTGCCAGAACTTTACGAACTTTCTTAGAGTCCTGATTGAAGGTAGTGATCACCCTAGTCTCAATTTCCTTATGGGAAATGCTCTCTTTCTCCTCTTGGGTGCTGGCCCTGGTAGTATCTTTAACTTTATTCCAAGCTTTAATAAGTACCCATTCAGGGTAAACTCGTTCTTTAAATCTGGTTAACATTCTTTGTTGTTCAGCCAATTCATTAGTACTGCAGTTTCTTCTAGCCCTCATTAACTCTCCATAAGGTATACTCCATTTGAGTGTCTCTGGATGAGCACTGATGGCGTGAAGAACAATGTTCCCTGCAGTTGCTTTCCTATGAAGACTAGTAGTGAGTTTGCCCTCACATACAGTTACTTGAATATCAAGGAACTCTATACTGTTGAGGCTCATGGTGGATGTGAGTTTCATATTGTATGGATTCATATTCAATTTCTCAATAAAGTTCATAGCCTCTTGTTCTGATCCTCCCCATATCAAGAAGAGATTGTCAATATAACGAATCCATACCTTGACCAGGTTTGAAATACGTTATAAGATTTATGTCATTGCGAATCTCCTCCTCCCATTTTCCTAGGAAGAGATTTGCAAAACTTGGCGCAAAGCTCGAACCCATCGCGGGTCCACTCACCTGCCTGTAGAGCTTGTCATTGAACATAAAGATATTGTTGGTGAGACATATCCTCATCATCTCTACAAGCATGTGTGTGTGTTCCTAGTATACTATGTCCCTGTGTTGGAGAAAATGGAAGCATGCCTCAATTCCCTGGTCATGGTAAATTATGGTATAAAGCGAATTCACGTCCATAGTAATGAGTATGAGTCTCTCCTCCCATGTGATCTTCTCTATTTTATTGGGAAAACCCTTTGTATCCTTGATGTGTGAGGGTAAGGATGTAACATACTCACTCAAAAAATAGTCAATGTATTTAGATAAACCTTCGTTCACACTCCCTATCAAAGAAACAATAGGTCTACCCGGTGGTGTATTGGAGTTCTTATGTACCTTGGGTAGAAGATATAGTATGGGCAGTTTGGGATAATCCTTTTTAAGATAGCAGTACTCATGCCATGTGATTAAACCTGCCACCTGCCACCCAGCTAGCTTTTCCCATGTGTCAGTTATACTTGAATTGTACACTCTGGTGTTGCTTTTGCAGTAGAAGGTTCTATCATCCAGCTGTTTATTTGCCTCCTCAATATACAATTCTCTTCCCCACAAAACAACATTGCCTCCTTTGTCAGTGGGTCTGATAACATTCCTATCCTCTGCTAACGAAACAATAAAATCACATTGTGTTTTTTACAAGTTAAGATATGCATAGTTGTTTCTGGTTTGTTTGTGCTTGTGTTTGACCAGTTCCCTGTTCACTACCTCATGGAAGGTATCAATCGCATCATGGGGCATTACTGGCAGAAAGATGGATTGAGGTCTAAATGGGGTACATGATGCCCTATCCATGGGGATGTCATTCTGTTCTTCTGGGCATAATTCTATCTCTCTTGTTATACCCACATTCCCCAGGTCGAAGACTGTTTGTAGTGTTTCTAAATCCCCTACAGTTAGACCCAGGACATTCATGCTTACTCCCATTTGTGTATCACCTGCAACAAGTTTCCTGTTGTACAGAGTATGCCATTTTCTAAGCTTTAACTTTCGTATAAACTTGAAAATGTCAACTCTGGTATTGGAATAATTAAAAAGTTTGGTAGGACAAAAAGTCAATCCTAAGCAGAGGGTGGTTTTCCCTGCTTCACTCAGCGTTCTTGCAGATACGTTTATGATAGTTCTATTTACCATTGTTGTGTCCATCATTATTTGGCTCTTCTGTAGCCTCCCCTTCTGGTTCCCATAGGCTTTTGATTTGTTGATTCTTTGTCTTGCTTTGAGCCATCTTCTTTTGGAACGCCCCTGCCTCTTGGTCTTCCTCGAATGGACCTTGGCCTCGAGCCCTCTGTGGTGTCGTGTTATTGTTTCGAGTTTCTTCTCTGTCTCTGCGGGATCGTAACACTCGAAATTCGTCTAAAAAAGTTGCTGTTTTTTCGTTATTTCTACATCTGACATAGTGCTTGCTGTTTGAATAGAGGCATCAGTATCTGAGTCACTTGCTTGTGCGTGCCCTTGCTGCTCTTCTTGTCTTGTTAATTCACTGGCGTCTTTTTCATTAGAATTTTGTTGGTTATACAAATAATCATATTTGGGACTATATGTCAAAATGTGACGGCTTTCATAGTCACTACAGTCTTTGGGCTGTTTTCTTTGCTTTCGATACTTTATATCATCTTCGTCTTTTGTCAATCTTCCTTTTAAGTCTTCCTTAAATTTCCTAATCCTTTCT
Source organism: Lissotriton vulgaris (assembly GCF_964263255.1). Taxonomy (NCBI): domain Eukaryota; kingdom Metazoa; phylum Chordata; class Amphibia; order Caudata; family Salamandridae; genus Lissotriton; species Lissotriton vulgaris. The sequence goes on along the minus strand of NW_028251200.1, from coordinate 3,994 downwards.
TGTTCAGTACTTTTTAAAAATTCTTCTTCAATTGCCAATAGTTCTTTTATTATGTTCTCATGATCTTCCCATGCATATTCAATTAATATGCACAACATATTCTTAGAACTTCTTGCCGAATTAGCTGCCCATTCTTGCAGCATATGTGGGTTCAGAGACTCATGTGATGGCGTGATATAAATTCTTAGTTCCCGAGGGACCATATCCTTTTCAACATAGACTTGCAAGGAGGTCGCCTCCCACCACTAGATGACTCTTGTTTCTTCAATTTTTCATAGCATCTCAATTTTACATTCAACAGATTCCTCTCCGGTTTTTCAACTACAGTTCTGACATCTCCTCCTTTGCCTGGTGCGCGGCCAAAAAGAGCTTGTGCCTCTTTCCGCCTTTCTCCTTCGTTATCCATCGCTCAAAACTGTGTGCTAAAATGTGTTTGGGTTAGATATCGTACACATGCACGTCTCAGGAATATTGCGGTGTAAAGACCTTGTTCCGCTTCCTCCTTTACACTGGTTTTTACATAGGTTTCAGCCACGTTATAGTTAGGAATTAGCATCAAAAAAACCTTGGGAATTCACTGAAAAAACCATAGGTTTCACACATGTTGTAGTTAGTTGGACATTTCACTCAAACAAAACCATTGAAATTCATCTGTTATAGTTAATTCAGCTAACTATAACTTGCGCGCCCGCAATGCACTGCTGATAACGTCACATATTACATCACTCATGACATGGTCAGTGACATCACTCATGACATCACTATAGTACTGTGGCCCGCCTTAAAGGCCCCTATGGAAAATTGCATGGGGAAAACATGCTTTGGGACACCCCTTTTTTCTCAGCCCCCGCTTCACGAATCACCCCTAAACTTTCATGGAAGGACCAGAGCGGAGCACGCCATCTTCTTTGAGAATTTCGCGAAGATTCGCCAATTGGCGTCAAAGTTATTCCAAATAGAATGTTGTGGATTTCCAATGGAAACTAGGTCCTAACTATATATATATATATACCTTTGAGGCGGGTAATCTCAGGAACCACAGCACCAATCACAACACCCAATACATTGTTGGAAAGGGCAGTTGCAGCAGAAGGACATAGGCTATGCAGACGCCCACCATATACATTTAAAAGGTAAAAGAACCGTGCCAGCAAAGTAGTCCCTTGTGCGTGTGTCTGCGTTATGTCTGCGTTATGCTGTGGGCGTGTGCTGGGGGGCGTGACAAATGCTGGGGGCGTGTGGTACGTTCCGCCCTTCATGCCATGTCTCATATTGTGTGCTTATCCCACCCTGCTCCCTTTAAATACCCCTGCACCTCATAATCCTACCCACCCTTACTCCTTAAAATACCCCAATACCCTTAAACACTAACCCATCTTAACCCTATAAATATACCCTGTACCCCAAAACCCAAACCTATCCCTAAACCCTAAAATACCCCTGTACCCCAAAACCCAAACTCAGCCCTGAACCCTATAAATACCACTGTACCCCAAACCTACCCCTGAACCCTAAAATACCCCTGTACCCCAAAACCCAAACCTACCCCTGAACCCTTAAAATACCCCTGTACCCCAAAACCCAAACCTACCCCTGAACCCTAAAAATACTCCTGTACCCCATAACCCAAACCTAGCCCTGAACCCTAAAAATAACCCTGCACCCCAAAACCCAAACCTACCCGTGAACCCTAAAAATACCCCTATACCCCAAAACCCAAACATAGCCCTAAACCCTTAAAATACCCCTGTACCACAAACCCCATACCTATCCCTAAGCCCTAAAACTACCCTTGTACCCCATAACCCAAAACTCTATCTGAACCCTTAAAATACCCAAACACCCCAAAACATAACCCTCAGTACCCCAAAACATATACCCCTATACCCATACTCCCCTTATCCAAACATTAAAAAAAACATGCTTTTACCATTCATGCATTTACAATGAATTTTGTATGCGTGGTAAAAGCATATAAAATGTAATGCCATGCGTTATAATGGCATTCCGTAGTCATGGTACTTTCATAATGAAAGTATGTGCTGTGATGGTATGCGGAAAGAAAGTTGCGAAATAATGGGTGTTTACCCTCCTCCAGTAAGTACATTGGTAGCACGGCAGCCCACATCTCCAGCAACATACTCCTATATTTTTCACCACCCATTTGAAGAATGCACAGGTCTCTCTCATTGATGCAAAAACACACAACAGGGCAGACCAGGTCGGAAAAAAGGGGGGTGTGTGTAACTATATCAGTTGCCGTAACCCAGTAGGATGCATATGTGAACAATTGCTCTATAAAACCAAATATTAGTAAAACATACTTTGTTAGGACTAGAAGCTAGAACAAATCCCATCAGCCCACCCTTTTGGTGGAGTTTACGTCATTTGGGACTTGTTGATCATTCCATACCACATCCGACCAAATAGTGCCGGTGTGGAGATGGATGTTAATATTCCAGCCATGATGTTCTACATGGAGTGGCGTGAATAATGTGCAGTGCTCAAGTGATAGTGAGAAGTAAAATTGGCTACCCAGACTCTGAAGAGCGTTCAGCCAGCAGTCTGTGTGCCAAGGGTTAAAAACACGCCGGGTAGTAAGACTACCCACAGGCGCTATGCAGGACGGTCGACATGTTTCAGCCTATGGGGCATTGCCCCGGCTTCCTTCAGGACCTATTGACATAAATTAGCTACTGCACCTATAACTACAAGTGGTGTGTGGGTGAATACTAATAAATGTACTACAAGACAGTTACATATCTACCAGGAACTGTAACGCTTAGACGTCCACTGGCAGGAAAGAAGTATGTCTTCTTCCCAGCTTTGTGTGGGTGAAGATACCCCTATACCCCAAAACCCAAACTTAGCCCTGAACCCTAAAAATACCCCTGTACCCCAAACCCCATACCTATCCCTAAGCCCTAAAACTACCCCTGTACCCCATAACCCAAAACTATATCTGAACCCTTAAAATACCCAAACACCCCAAAACATATACCTCAGTACCCCAAAACATATACCCCTATACCCATACTTCCCTTATCCAAACATTAAAAAAACATGCTTTTACCATTCCTGCATTTACAATGAATTTTGTATGCGTGGTAAAAGCATATAAAATGTAATGCCATGCGTTATAATGGCATTCCGTAGTCATGGTACTTTCGTAATGAAAGTATGTGGAGTGATGGTATGCGGAAAGAAAGTTGCGAAATAATGGGTGTTTACCCTCCCCCGGTAAGTACATTGGTGGCACGGCAGCCCACATCTCCAGCAACATACTCCTATTTTTTCACCACCCATTTGAAGAATGCACAGGTCTCTCTCATTGATGGCCAGCACCGACATACACTTTTAGACACACCTCCCGCCACAAGATCTACGCCCTCTATGCCGGAACCACCGCCAAACTCCAGAAGAGACTCCAGCGGATCCAGAACGCCTCGGCACGACTCATCCTGGACATCCCCCGTCGCAGCCACATCTCCGGACACCTGAGAGACCTGCACTGGCTCTCGGTCAACAAAAGAATCACCTTCCGACTCCTCACCCACACACCCAAAGACCTACACAACCAAGGCCCAGGATACCTCAACAGCCGCCTCAACTTCTACGCTCCCAAACGCCAGCTTCGATTGACCGGCCACGCCCTCGCCGCCGTCCACCGCATCCGAAGAGCCACCACAGGGGGACGGTCCTTCTCCTACCTCGCCGCCAAGACATGGAACTCCCTCCCGACCCACCTCCGACTGACCCAGGACCACCTCGCCTTCAGGAAGCAACTCAAGACCTGGCTGTTCGAGCAGTAGCGGAGCCCCCCCCCCCATAGTGCCTTGAGACCCTCTGGGTGAGTAGTGCGCTATATAAATGCTGTGATTGATTGATTGAGATCTAGAATTGCGAACTTTAGAGCTGGGGAGCTACGTTCAAATCTTGGCATCAGCTCAACATGCTGTGATTCCAGGCAAATAGCTTTGTCTCCCCGTGCCTA
>NW_028251199.1:0-62429 GCF_964263255.1 Lissotriton vulgaris | reverse complement strand
GTTTTTGCTGTTAATAAACAACAACAGTCCTAGTTCTCATGGCAATATTCATTTGCTGCACTGTAAACATCCATGGTCGAAATTCGTCATCCAAGGGATCTCTTTAGTCTCAAGAAAATCCTAAGATGTTTCAATTTATTGCCTCTTTAAAACAACAACCTCTCTGATTGATACAAACAGGACAGCACAAACAAAAAAAGTGTGAAAAGCGAGATGGCACCTCACGGGCGCACCACCAATGGGACCCCTGGTTGGTACTCACCAGGATGGCCCTGTTCTCATCATCGGTGCCATCAAGCTAAAACCAAAAAACGTGTCTCGAACCTCAAAAATAAAAAGACAGTGAATGGTGCAGTGGACACAACTTATATGTGACAAAACTAACGACATTTAACATATAAGTCACTGAGCAACTGGGACCATAAACTTTACTTTCATTCCCTTCTCTGTTGCAAAACAGCGAACACACATATACTAAAAAAGAAGAGAGTAAATACTACCTATCGATTCACTCTCTACTTACAGCCGACATGTTTCATTGCCTTGGTTTCTATCAGGCAATTTCTTCAGGGCAATACACTTTAAATGCCACTGCAAGAGACACTGAAGCTTGGGTGCTGTAACATAAACAAACAAGAGTATGGTCACCTGGTGTCCCTCTCTATGTTCTGCATATCAGACTATCAAACCACCATGCTATATTGGTAAATAAATGAAAGAATTCCATTTACCCTGCATGCAGTTTTGCCTCTCATACCAGTGATGAAATTATGCTAAAATCGGAATCCAGCTCCCTTAGGTGAGCATGGTCCTTACTCCACGTTCGAGAAAGTTACTGCAATGTAAAAACACAAAGCATTCAGTTATTTCAGTATGGGAGCCTACTCCTAACTAGCGCATTGCAAACAGCCAAAATGCAGTTAGGCTAGATGTTACCGGTGTCAGAGTAGCGGTCGGCGTCCTCTCAACCCTCGAGCGCCGACCGAATGAATCTCTGTTTATTTACCGGCTATGGAGTTGCACGTTTGCGCGCTAGGATTGGTCCGCGACGATAGATCACGTGGGCCAAGGCTGCCGGTTTTCAGGATCTCGGATTGGTTCCTGAGGTCGCGTACCTCGCATTTCAATTGGTCCCCAGTGTCAGATGACACGGGACCCGGCTGCCGATTTTCGGAGACTGTGATAGGACCCAGACTATCCTCATACTGAGTGCCGGTCTTCAGAGGAAAGACGCGGCCATTTGTAAACGGACCCTTAAGCCTGGAACAGAATGGAATATGGGAATTGAACCAATGTGTTATTGTTTAATATACGCCAATGTTTATAGCTAAACTGCACTATTAAAATAAACGTGTCCCGTATTTAGCTAGTGTAGAATTTAGGTGTTGGCAAATTCGCAGTATATTAAGGATTTATAATGGCAACTCACCCCGTGTTCTAAGAGTGAAAAGGACCAAGGGCGAAGAAGACAATTATAGGCTAGTAAGGGCCTATCACATGTTAAGCCTAGTCAGATCAGATATGGTGGGAGTCATAGTTCTACTGAAATGGAAATAGGGTCTATTAATATAGATGTTATTATTTTTAGATGTTGATTTTAATTTAGGATGGAGGAGTACCACCAGTCATAAAGGACAGCAGACCACTGCGCTAGAAGACAGCTCTTTAGATGGTTAACGCAACTTATTCCATTCCAGTAGTTCGTTCAGCCCTTTCTGTTCGCTTTGTTCTTGATATATCCAGCGAGCTTCCTTGTTGATTAATCGTCTTTCCACAGACTGCGCATCGCCCATCACTCTCTCCAACACTACCCAGGTAAAGGTGTGTTTATTGCGGTGGCAATGTTGCACTAACTTCGTAGTCAGTTTTCCAATCCTTATTGTACTGACATGCTCCTGGATGCGGAGTTTGATCTTACGTGTGGTGAGTCCGATGTATTCCAAACCACACTCACATTTTAATCTGTATACCACGTTGGTTGTATTACAGTTACTGAAGTGATTCAGTGACCAAGTATTTCCAGATTGAAGAGTCACGGTGGTGGTTTTCTTTGTCAAGGGGCACACAGAACAGCCCCCGCATGGGAAGTGTCCTTTAGGGATGGTAGTGTTCTCAGTTTCTGGTCTTCCAAAACTTCTGGTGTGAACCAGTTTGTCTTTCAGGTTACTCGCTCTTCGGAAGGCAAACCGTGGAGGTGGCATCTTAAAGTCCGCTGTAGAAAGTAGAGACCAGTGTTTCCTGATCGACTGGCGGATTTTTGTGGCCATGGGATCATAGGTCATGACTACAGGTAGACAGTCTGATTTTTCTTTGACTTGTGTCTCTAACAAGGCTGCTCTGGGTGTATTCAAGGCTCTTTTCTGGGCTTGCTTGACTACTCTCCGTGGGTAGTCACGGGCTTCCAGTTTCGAACTTAGGACTCCTGCTTGTTCCTTATATAGTTCCGTTGATGAGCAGTTTCGCCTGTACCTGAGAAATTGTCCTACAGGGAGATTGTCCCTCAGTGCTCTTGGATGATATGACCGATATGACAGTAGTGAATTCCTATCGGTCGGCTTTTGATGTACACTTGTTCGGAAACCTCCTCCAGATGCCTCAATATCCAGATCAAGATAGACTGCCTTTGTGTGGTGGTAATTCCAGGTGAACCGCAGGCTCATGTCTTGAGTGTTCAGCCAATTTAAAAATTGGACCAGGAGTGCTTCTTCCCCTGTCCAAAGGAGGAGCACATCATCAATGTATCGCCTCCAGAGACGTATGTGGTCTCTGAAGGGATTGATGTCCGATTCGATGATGTGCTCCTCAAATTGGCCCACGTAAATGCAGGCAAGGCTAGGTGCCATCGTAGCTCCCATAGACGTTCCCGTCACTTGTAGAAAGAGGTCATCTTTATAGCAGAAAAAGTTTCTTGTGAGAGCGATTTCCACACACTGTAACACAAAGCTTTGTGGGGCATCGTAGAACCATTCCTGTGTGGCCAATGCTCTGGATGCGGCCACTAGTGCGGCATCCTGAGGGATACATGAGTACAAGGACTCTATGTCTATAGTCACAATATATTCGTTGGCAGGTTCAAATGTTATTTGGTCCAGGACATTTAAGATGTCCATGGTGTCCTTGACGTAAGATTTCTGGGTTACCACTGATTCGCGGAGAAAGTAATCAGCGAACTGTGATAAGGGCTCCAGAATGGATTGGATTCCAGATACAATTGGCCGACCCGGAGGAGGCCGGGCCGGCTTATGTATCTTCGGCAGGATGTAGAAGGCAGGGGTCCTGGGATTGGTATTAACGAGGAACTCAGCTTCCTTCGCACTTATCCACTTCTTCTCCTTCGCAGTCCCCACTAGGTCAGTTATCATTTTCATAAGATCTGGAGTGGGATCTTTGGTGAGCGGTTGGTAGTTGGCTCTCACATTAAGTAGGCGGCGAACTTCAGCCTCGTAATCACAGGTGTTTAATATAACGATGGCTCCGCCTTTGTCGGCGCTTTTTATAGTGATGTTGTCATTCCTCTGGAGGGACTTCATTGCCTCCCAATCACTCTTCGTCATATTTTTGAATCCACCTGATTTGTTGTTATTTTCTATTCTCCCAATTTCCTCTAGAACTTTAGCCTCAAAAACTGCCACTTCGGGGCCTGTTGCTCCGGTAGGGGGGCAAAAAGTAGAAGGTTTTTTCAAGTTGGTATTGAAGCCCTTATTCTCCTCAAATGGTTGTTTCGCGAAGAATTTCTTCAGTTTAATCTTTCTCATGGTCTCATGAAACTCAGTCCGGCATTTAAAAGCATCATGGATCGGGGTGGGAACGAATCCCAGCCCTTTGTTAAGTACACGTTCTTCCTCCACTGTTAATTGATGGTCGGACAGGTTGACCACAATGCTCATCACAGTGGCTTCTTTCCCCTGCTCCGTGTCAGTCGTGGGGAGAATGTTTGCCATTGTTGTGGTAGCCGACTGCCGCGTCCTTTTCCTTTCCCTTGTTGTCCCGGTCCCTTGTTGGACGCTTGTCCCTGTTCTAAAAAACTCCGTAGCAAGGTACTCAGGTCAGTGTTGGAAGCTTCCGATTGGTTAAATCTTACTCTGCTGGTACTAGGTCCTGGCTCAGGCTCGTCCTCACTGGATGTATTGTCAAAGGTCCAGTTTGCAGGTGTTCGTCTTTGTGGTTGAAATCTGGCTCCTCTGCCTCTTCTCCCTCCTCCGAATTGCTGTGGCTGTTGTTGTTCTTGAGTCGGTTCGTAGTATGAATCATTAACGTAGGGGAAAGCCCATTCATGTGTGTAGCGTTGTAAATTACGCTGCAATCCCCTTATTTTCTGTGTTATCATATATTGTTTATATTCTTCCAGATCGTCTTGAATTTTTTGTAGATGGTCTTTTGCGTCAGTGAAACTACTGTCCCGACTGATGGCCTCCTCAAGTTCTACGATCTCCTTAAGTACTTCTTCACTTAATCTCTGAGCTGTACTTATTATCAATATTAACCAATCCCTGGTACACTTATTAGCGATAAAGCTCCAATCGCGTCGGAACTGTTTATCGTCAAGGAAGATCCGCGGTTCTATTCTCACTATTAGACTTGCAGGTGAGGCTCCAGCCTGATAATATTCAGTCATAAGAGCCCCATGCAAGGCAATTCTTATGTGTTTCTTTTTCAGATTACTTAGTTTCTCCCATTCTTCTCTGACTTTGTTATTACCGGAGAGGGGATTCCCTTCAAATAATGATGGGCGTGCAAAAATTGCCGCGATCTGTTCATTCGTGAAAGCCAGGCAATTTTTGTCCATTCTCAGAATACAGACTTATTGGTGGTTTGATTATGCAGTGAGTGGTAGGGAAACCAGGTTAAGGTGACCACACTTATGCGATAAAAATCAGAGTTACGACGTAAGGTTGTATAGGAGTACTCTCACGGCTGAGCCGCCGTACACAAGGCACTACAAAAATAGGAGTCTAGAGGGAAAGACAAACCGAACTAGAACGCCCTCCACTCTGAAAGCTAATAAACAACAACAGTCCTAGTTCTCATGGCAATATTCATTTGCTGCACTGTAAACATCCATGGTCGAAATTCGTCATCCAAGGGATCTCTTTAGTCTCAAGAAAATCCTAAGATGTTTCAATTTATTGCCTCTTTAAAACAACAACCTCTCTGATTGATACAAACAGGACAGCACAAACAAAAAAAGTGTGAAAAGCGAGATGGCACCTCACGGGCGCACCACCAATGGGACCCCTGGTTGGTACTCACCAGGATGGCCCTGTTCTCATCATCGGTGCCATCAAGCTAAAACCAAAAAACGTGTCTCGAACCTCAAAAATAAAAAGACAGTGAATGGTGCAGTGGACACAACTTATATGTGACAAAACTAACGACATTTAACATATAAGTCACTGAGCAACTGGGACCATAAACTTTACTTTCATTCCCTTCTCTGTTGCAAAACAGCGAACACACATATACTAAAAAAGAAGAGAGTAAATACTACCTATCGATTCACTCTCTACTTACAGCCGACATGTTTCATTGCCTTGGTTTCTATCAGGCAATTTCTTCAGGGCAATACACTTTAAATGCCACTGCAAGAGACACTGAAGCTTGGGTGCTGTAACATAAACAAACAAGAGTATGGTCACCTGGTGTCCCTCTCTATGTTCTGCATATCAGACTATCAAACCACCATGCTATATTGGTAAATAAATGAAAGAATTCCATTTACCCTGCATGCAGTTTTGCCTCTCATACCAGTGATGAAATTATGCTAAAATCGGAATCCAGCTCCCTTAGGTGAGCATGGTCCTTACTCCCCGTTCGAGAAAGTTACTGCAATGTAAAAACACAAAGCATTCAGTTATTTCAGTATGGGAGCCTACTCCTAACTAGCGCATTGCAAACAGCCAAAATGCAGTTAGGCTAGATGTTACCGGTGTCAGAGTAGCGGTCGGCGTCCTCTCAACCCTCGAGCGCCGACCGAATGAATCTCTGTTTATTTACCGGCTATGGAGTTGCACGTTTGCGCGCTAGGATTGGTCCGCGACGATAGATCACGTGGGCCAAGGCTGCCGGTTTTCAGGATCTCGGATTGGTTCCTGAGGTCGCGTACCTCGCATTTCAATTGGTCCCCAGTGTCAGATGACACGGGACCCGGCTGCCGATTTTCGGAGACTGTGATAGGACCCAGACTATCCTCATACTGAGTGCCGGTCTTCAGAGGAAAGACGCGGCCATTTGTAAACGGACCCTTAAGCCTGGAACAGAATGGAATATGGGAATTGAACCAATGTGTTATTGTTTAATATACGCCAATGTTTATAGCTAAACTGCACTATTAAAATAAACGTGTCCCGTATTTAGCTAGTGTAGAATTTAGGTGTTGGCAAATTCGCAGTATATTAAGGATTTATAATGGCAACTCACCCCGTGTTCTAAGAGTGAAAAGGACCAAGGGCGAAGAAGACAATTATAGGCTAGTAAGGGCCTATCACATGTTAAGCCTAGTCAGATCAGATATGGTGGGAGTCATAGTTCTACTGAAATGGAAATAGGGTCTATTAATATAGATGTTATTATTTTTAGATGTTGATTTTAATTTAGGATGGAGGAGTACCACCAGTCATAAAGGACAGCAGACCACTGCGCTAGAAGACAGCTCTTTAGATGGTTAACGCAACTTATTCCATTCCAGTAGTTCGTTCAGCCCTTTCTGTTCGCTTTGTTCTTGATATATCCAGCGAGCTTCCTTGTTGATTAATCGTCTTTCCACAGACTGCGCATCGCCCATCACTCTCTCCAACACTACCCAGGTAAAGGTGTGTTTATTGCGGTGGCAATGTTGCACTAACTTCGTAGTCAGTTTTCCAATCCTTATTGTACTGACATGCTCCTGGATGCGGAGTTTGATCTTACGTGTGGTGAGTCCGATGTATTCCAAACCACACTCACATTTTAATCTGTATACCACGTTGGTTGTATTACAGTTACTGAAGTGATTCAGTGACCAAGTATTTCCAGATTGAAGAGTCACGGTGGTGGTTTTCTTTGTCAAGGGGCACACAGAACAGCCCCCGCATGGGAAGTGTCCTTTAGGGATGGTAGTGTTCTCAGTTTCTGGTCTTCCAAAACTTCTGGTGTGAACCAGTTTGTCTTTCAGGTTACTCGCTCTTCGGAAGGCAAACCGTGGAGGTGGCATCTTAAAGTCCGCTGTAGAAAGTAGAGACCAGTGTTTCCTGATCGACTGGCGGATTTTTGTGGCCATGGGATCATAGGTCATGACTACAGGTAGACAGTCTGATTTTTCTTTGACTTGTGTCTCTAACAAGGCTGCTCTGGGTGTATTCAAGGCTCTTTTCTGGGCTTGCTTGACTACTCTCCGTGGGTAGTCACGGGCTTCCAGTTTCGAACTTAGGACTCCTGCTTGTTCCTTATATAGTTCCGTTGATGAGCAGTTTCGCCTGTACCTGAGAAATTGTCCTACAGGGAGATTGTCCCTCAGTGCTCTTGGATGATATGACCGATATGACAGTAGTGAATTCCTATCGGTCGGCTTTTGATGTACACTTGTTCGGAAACCTCCTCCAGATGCCTCAATATCCAGATCAAGATAGACTGCCTTTGTGTGGTGGTAATTCCAGGTGAACCGCAGGCTCATGTCTTGAGTGTTCAGCCAATTTAAAAATTGGACCAGGAGTGCTTCTTCCCCTGTCCAAAGGAGGAGCACATCATCAATGTATCGCCTCCAGAGACGTATGTGGTCTCTGAAGGGATTGATGTCCGATTCGATGATGTGCTCCTCAAATTGGCCCACGTAAATGCAGGCAAGGCTAGGTGCCATCGTAGCTCCCATAGACGTTCCCGTCACTTGTAGAAAGAGGTCATCTTTATAGCAGAAAAAGTTTCTTGTGAGAGCGATTTCCACACACTGTAACACAAAGCTTTGTGGGGCATCGTAGAACCATTCCTGTGTGGCCAATGCTCTGGATGCGGCCACTAGTGCGGCATCCTGAGGGATACATGAGTACAAGGACTCTATGTCTATAGTCACAATATATTCGTTGGCAGGTTCAAATGTTATTTGGTCCAGGACATTTAAGATGTCCATGGTGTCCTTGACGTAAGATTTCTGGGTTACCACTGATTCGCGGAGAAAGTAATCAGCGAACTGTGATAAGGGCTCCAGAATGGATTGGATTCCAGATACAATTGGCCGACCCGGAGGAGGCCGGGCCGGCTTATGTATCTTCGGCAGGATGTAGAAGGCAGGGGTCCTGGGATTGGTATTAACGAGGAACTCAGCTTCCTTCGCACTTATCCACTTCTTCTCCTTCGCAGTCCCCACTAGGTCAGTTATCATTTTCATAAGATCTGGAGTGGGATCTTTGGTGAGCGGTTGGTAGTTGGCTCTCACATTAAGTAGGCGGCGAACTTCAGCCTCGTAATCACAGGTGTTTAATATAACGATGGCTCCGCCTTTGTCGGCGCTTTTTATAGTGATGTTGTCATTCCTCTGGAGGGACTTCATTGCCTCCCAATCACTCTTCGTCATATTTTTGAATCCACCTGATTTGTTGTTATTTTCTATTCTCCCAATTTCCTCTAGAACTTTAGCCTCAAAAACTGCCACTTCGGGGCCTGTTGCTCCGGTAGGGGGGCAAAAAGTAGAAGGTTTTTTCAAGTTGGTATTGAAGCCCTTATTCTCCTCAAATGGTTGTTTCGCGAAGAATTTCTTCAGTTTAATCTTTCTCATGGTCTCATGAAACTCAGTCCGGCATTTAAAAGCATCATGGATCGGGGTGGGAACGAATCCCAGCCCTTTGTTAAGTACACGTTCTTCCTCCACTGTTAATTGATGGTCGGACAGGTTGACCACAATGCTCATCACAGTGGCTTCTTTCCCCTGCTCCGTGTCAGTCGTGGGGAGAATGTTTGCCATTGTTGTGGTAGCCGACTGCCGCGTCCTTTTCCTTTCCCTTGTTGTCCCGGTCCCTTGTTGGACGCTTGTCCCTGTTCTAAAAAACTCCGTAGCAAGGTACTCAGGTCAGTGTTGGAAGCTTCCGATTGGTTAAATCTTACTCTGCTGGTACTAGGTCCTGGCTCAGGCTCGTCCTCACTGGATGTATTGTCAAAGGTCCAGTTTGCAGGTGTTCGTCTTTGTGGTTGAAATCTGGCTCCTCTGCCTCTTCTCCCTCCTCCGAATTGCTGTGGCTGTTGTTGTTCTTGAGTCGGTTCGTAGTATGAATCATTAACGTAGGGGAAAGCCCATTCATGTGTGTAGCGTTGTAAATTACGCTGCAATCCCCTTATTTTCTGTGTTATCATATATTGTTTATATTCTTCCAGATCGTCTTGAATTTTTTGTAGATGGTCTTTTGCGTCAGTGAAACTACTGTCCCGACTGATGGCCTCCTCAAGTTCTACGATCTCCTTAAGTACTTCTTCACTTAATCTCTGAGCTGTACTTATTATCAATATTAACCAATCCCTGGTACACTTATTAGCGATAAAGCTCCAATCGCGTCGGAACTGTTTATCGTCAAGGAAGATCCGCGGTTCTATTCTCACTATTAGACTTGCAGGTGAGGCTCCAGCCTGATAATATTCAGTCATAAGAGCCCCATGCAAGGCAATTCTTATGTGTTTCTTTTTCAGATTACTTACTTTCTCCCATTCTTCTCTGACTTTGTTATTACCGGAGAGGGGATTCCCTTCAAATAATGATGGGCGTGCAAAAATTGCCGCGATCTGTTCATTCGTGAAAGCCAGGCAATTTTTGTCCATTCTCAGAATACAGACTTATTGGTGGTTTGATTATGCAGTGAGTGGTAGGGAAACCAGGTTAAGGTGACCACACTTATGCGATAAAAATCAGAGTTACGACGTAAGGTTGTATAGGAGTACTCTCACGGCTGAGCCGCCGTACACAAGGCACTACAAAAATAGGAGTCTAGAGGGAAAGACAAACCGAACTAGAACGCCCTCCACTCTGAAAGCTAATAAACAACAACAGTCCTAGTTCTCATGGCAATATTCATTTGCTGCACTGTAAACATCCATGGTCGAAATTCGTCATCCAAGGGATCTCTTTAGTCTCAAGAAAATCCTAAGATGTTTCAATTTATTGCCTCTTTAAAACAACAACCTCTCTGATTGATACAAACAGGACAGCACAAACAAAAAAAGTGTGAAAAGCGAGATGGCACCTCACGGGCGCACCACCAATGGGACCCCTGGTTGGTACTCACCAGGATGGCCCTGTTCTCATCATCGGTGCCATCAAGCTAAAACCAAAAAACGTGTCTCGAACCTCAAAAATAAAAAGACAGTGAATGGTGCAGTGGACACAACTTATATGTGACAAAACTAACGACATTTAACATATAAGTCACTGAGCAACTGGGACCATAAACTTTACTTTCATTCCCTTCTCTGTTGCAAAACAGCGAACACACATATACTAAAAAAGAAGAGAGTAAATACTACCTATCGATTCACTCTCTACTTACAGCCGACATGTTTCATTGCCTTGGTTTCTATCAGGCAATTTCTTCAGGGCAATACACTTTAAATGCCACTGCAAGAGACACTGAAGCTTGGGTGCTGTAACATAAACAAACAAGAGTATGGTCACCTGGTGTCCCTCTCTATGTTCTGCATATCAGACTATCAAACCACCATGCTATATTGGTAAATAAATGAAAGAATTCCATTTACCCTGCATGCAGTTTTGCCTCTCATACCAGTGATGAAATTATGCTAAAATCGGAATCCAGCTCCCTTAGGTGAGCATGGTCCTTACTCCCCGTTCGAGAAAGTTACTGCAATGTAAAAACACAAAGCATTCAGTTATTTCAGTATGGGAGCCTACTCCTAACTAGCGCATTGCAAACAGCCAAAATGCAGTTAGGCTAGATGTTACCGGTGTCAGAGTAGCGGTCGGCGTCCTCTCAACCCTCGAGCGCCGACCGAATGAATCTCTGTTTATTTACCGGCTATGGAGTTGCACGTTTGCGCGCTAGGATTGGTCCGCGACGATAGATCACGTGGGCCAAGGCTGCCGGTTTTCAGGATCTCGGATTGGTTCCTGAGGTCGCGTACCTCGCATTTCAATTGGTCCCCAGTGTCAGATGACACGGGACCCGGCTGCCGATTTTCGGAGACTGTGATAGGACCCAGACTATCCTCATACTGAGTGCCGGTCTTCAGAGGAAAGACGCGGCCATTTGTAAACGGACCCTTAAGCCTGGAACAGAATGGAATATGGGAATTGAACCAATGTGTTATTGTTTAATATACGCCAATGTTTATAGCTAAACTGCACTATTAAAATAAACGTGTCCCGTATTTAGCTAGTGTAGAATTTAGGTGTTGGCAAATTCGCAGTATATTAAGGATTTATAATGGCAACTCACCCCGTGTTCTAAGAGTGAAAAGGACCAAGGGCGAAGAAGACAATTATAGGCTAGTAAGGGCCTATCACATGTTAAGCCTAGTCAGATCAGATATGGTGGGAGTCATAGTTCTACTGAAATGGAAATAGGGTCTATTAATATAGATGTTATTATTTTTAGATGTTGATTTTAATTTAGGATGGAGGAGTACCACCAGTCATAAAGGACAGCAGACCACTGCGCTAGAAGACAGCTCTTTAGATGGTTAACGCAACTTATTCCATTCCAGTAGTTCGTTCAGCCCTTTCTGTTCGCTTTGTTCTTGATATATCCAGCGAGCTTCCTTGTTGATTAATCGTCTTTCCACAGACTGCGCATCGCCCATCACTCTCTCCAACACTACCCAGGTAAAGGTGTGTTTATTGCGGTGGCAATGTTGCACTAACTTCGTAGTCAGTTTTCCAATCCTTATTGTACTGACATGCTCCTGGATGCGGAGTTTGATCTTACGTGTGGTGAGTCCGATGTATTCCAAACCACACTCACATTTTAATCTGTATACCACGTTGGTTGTATTACAGTTACTGAAGTGATTCAGTGACCAAGTATTTCCAGATTGAAGAGTCACGGTGGTGGTTTTCTTTGTCAAGGGGCACACAGAACAGCCCCCGCATGGGAAGTGTCCTTTAGGGATGGTAGTGTTCTCAGTTTCTGGTCTTCCAAAACTTCTGGTGTGAACCAGTTTGTCTTTCAGGTTACTCGCTCTTCGGAAGGCAAACCGTGGAGGTGGCATCTTAAAGTCCGCTGTAGAAAGTAGAGACCAGTGTTTCCTGATCGACTGGCGGATTTTTGTGGCCATGGGATCATAGGTCATGACTACAGGTAGACAGTCTGATTTTTCTTTGACTTGTGTCTCTAACAAGGCTGCTCTGGGTGTATTCAAGGCTCTTTTCTGGGCTTGCTTGACTACTCTCCGTGGGTAGTCACGGGCTTCCAGTTTCGAACTTAGGACTCCTGCTTGTTCCTTATATAGTTCCGTTGATGAGCAGTTTCGCCTGTACCTGAGAAATTGTCCTACAGGGAGATTGTCCCTCAGTGCTCTTGGATGATATGACCGATATGACAGTAGTGAATTCCTATCGGTCGGCTTTTGATGTACACTTGTTCGGAAACCTCCTCCAGATGCCTCAATATCCAGATCAAGATAGACTGCCTTTGTGTGGTGGTAATTCCAGGTGAACCGCAGGCTCATGTCTTGAGTGTTCAGCCAATTTAAAAATTGGACCAGGAGTGCTTCTTCCCCTGTCCAAAGGAGGAGCACATCATCAATGTATCGCCTCCAGAGACGTATGTGGTCTCTGAAGGGATTGATGTCCGATTCGATGATGTGCTCCTCAAATTGGCCCACGTAAATGCAGGCAAGGCTAGGTGCCATCGTAGCTCCCATAGACGTTCCCGTCACTTGTAGAAAGAGGTCATCTTTATAGCAGAAAAAGTTTCTTGTGAGAGCGATTTCCACACACTGTAACACAAAGCTTTGTGGGGCATCGTAGAACCATTCCTGTGTGGCCAATGCTCTGGATGCGGCCACTAGTGCGGCATCCTGAGGGATACATGAGTACAAGGACTCTATGTCTATAGTCACAATATATTCGTTGGCAGGTTCAAATGTTATTTGGTCCAGGACATTTAAGATGTCCATGGTGTCCTTGACGTAAGATTTCTGGGTTACCACTGATTCGCGGAGAAAGTAATCAGCGAACTGTGATAAGGGCTCCAGAATGGATTGGATTCCAGATACAATTGGCCGACCCGGAGGAGGCCGGGCCGGCTTATGTATCTTCGGCAGGATGTAGAAGGCAGGGGTCCTGGGATTGGTATTAACGAGGAACTCAGCTTCCTTCGCACTTATCCACTTCTTCTCCTTCGCAGTCCCCACTAGGTCAGTTATCATTTTCATAAGATCTGGAGTGGGATCTTTGGTGAGCGGTTGGTAGTTGGCTCTCACATTAAGTAGGCGGCGAACTTCAGCCTCGTAATCACAGGTGTTTAATATAACGATGGCTCCGCCTTTGTCGGCGCTTTTTATAGTGATGTTGTCATTCCTCTGGAGGGACTTCATTGCCTCCCAATCACTCTTCGTCATATTTTTGAATCCACCTGATTTGTTGTTATTTTCTATTCTCCCAATTTCCTCTAGAACTTTAGCCTCAAAAACTGCCACTTCGGGGCCTGTTGCTCCGGTAGGGGGGCAAAAAGTAGAAGGTTTTTTCAAGTTGGTATTGAAGCCCTTATTCTCCTCAAATGGTTGTTTCGCGAAGAATTTCTTCAGTTTAATCTTTCTCATGGTCTCATGAAACTCAGTCCGGCATTTAAAAGCATCATGGATCGGGGTGGGAACGAATCCCAGCCCTTTGTTAAGTACACGTTCTTCCTCCACTGTTAATTGATGGTCGGACAGGTTGACCACAATGCTCATCACAGTGGCTTCTTTCCCCTGCTCCGTGTCAGTCGTGGGGAGAATGTTTGCCATTGTTGTGGTAGCCGACTGCCGCGTCCTTTTCCTTTCCCTTGTTGTCCCGGTCCCTTGTTGGACGCTTGTCCCTGTTCTAAAAAACTCCGTAGCAAGGTACTCAGGTCAGTGTTGGAAGCTTCCGATTGGTTAAATCTTACTCTGCTGGTACTAGGTCCTGGCTCAGGCTCGTCCTCACTGGATGTATTGTCAAAGGTCCAGTTTGCAGGTGTTCGTCTTTGTGGTTGAAATCTGGCTCCTCTGCCTCTTCTCCCTCCTCCGAATTGCTGTGGCTGTTGTTGTTCTTGAGTCGGTTCGTAGTATGAATCATTAACGTAGGGGAAAGCCCATTCATGTGTGTAGCGTTGTAAATTACGCTGCAATCCCCTTATTTTCTGTGTTATCATATATTGTTTATATTCTTCCAGATCGTCTTGAATTTTTTGTAGATGGTCTTTTGCGTCAGTGAAACTACTGTCCCGACTGATGGCCTCCTCAAGTTCTACGATCTCCTTAAGTACTTCTTCACTTAATCTCTGAGCTGTACTTATTATCAATATTAACCAATCCCTGGTACACTTATTAGCGATAAAGCTCCAATCGCGTCGGAACTGTTTATCGTCAAGGAAGATCCGCGGTTCTATTCTCACTATTAGACTTGCAGGTGAGGCTCCAGCCTGATAATATTCAGTCATAAGAGCCCCATGCAAGGCAATTCTTATGTGTTTCTTTTTCAGATTACTTAGTTTCTCCCATTCTTCTCTGACTTTGTTATTACCGGAGAGGGGATTCCCTTCAAATAATGATGGGCGTGCAAAAATTGCCGCGATCTGTTCATTCGTGAAAGCCAGGCAATTTTTGTCCATTCTCAGAATACAGACTTATTGGTGGTTTGATTATGCAGTGAGTGGTAGGGAAACCAGGTTAAGGTGACCACACTTATGCGATAAAAATCAGAGTTACGACGTAAGGTTGTATAGGAGTACTCTCACGGCTGAGCCGCCGTACACAAGGCACTACAAAAATAGGAGTCTAGAGGGAAAGACAAACCGAACTAGAACGCCCTCCACTCTGAAAGCTAATAAACAACAACAGTCCTAGTTCTCATGGCAATATTCATTTGCTGCACTGTAAACATCCATGGTCGAAATTCGTCATCCAAGGGATCTCTTTAGTCTCAAGAAAATCCTAAGATGTTTCAATTTATTGCCTCTTTAAAACAACAACCTCTCTGATTGATACAAACAGGACAGCACAAACAAAAAAAGTGTGAAAAGCGAGATGGCACCTCACGGGCGCACCACCAATGGGACCCCTGGTTGGTACTCACCAGGATGGCCCTGTTCTCATCATCGGTGCCATCAAGCTAAAACCAAAAAACGTGTCTCGAACCTCAAAAATAAAAAGACAGTGAATGGTGCAGTGGACACAACTTATATGTGACAAAACTAACGACATTTAACATATAAGTCACTGAGCAACTGGGACCATAAACTTTACTTTCATTCCCTTCTCTGTTGCAAAACAGCGAACACACATATACTAAAAAAGAAGAGAGTAAATACTACCTATCGATTCACTCTCTACTTACAGCCGACATGTTTCATTGCCTTGGTTTCTATCAGGCAATTTCTTCAGGGCAATACACTTTAAATGCCACTGCAAGAGACACTGAAGCTTGGGTGCTGTAACATAAACAAACAAGAGTATGGTCACCTGGTGTCCCTCTCTATGTTCTGCATATCAGACTATCAAACCACCATGCTATATTGGTAAATAAATGAAAGAATTCCATTTACCCTGCATGCAGTTTTGCCTCTCATACCAGTGATGAAATTATGCTAAAATCGGAATCCAGCTCCCTTAGGTGAGCATGGTCCTTACTCCCCGTTCGAGAAAGTTACTGCAATGTAAAAACACAAAGCATTCAGTTATTTCAGTATGGGAGCCTACTCCTAACTAGCGCATTGCAAACAGCCAAAATGCAGTTAGGCTAGATGTTACCGGTGTCAGAGTAGCGGTCGGCGTCCTCTCAACCCTCGAGCGCCGACCGAATGAATCTCTGTTTATTTACCGGCTATGGAGTTGCACGTTTGCGCGCTAGGATTGGTCCGCGACGATAGATCACGTGGGCCAAGGCTGCCGGTTTTCAGGATCTCGGATTGGTTCCTGAGGTCGCGTACCTCGCATTTCAATTGGTCCCCAGTGTCAGATGACACGGGACCCGGCTGCCGATTTTCGGAGACTGTGATAGGACCCAGACTATCCTCATACTGAGTGCCGGTCTTCAGAGGAAAGACGCGGCCATTTGTAAACGGACCCTTAAGCCTGGAACAGAATGGAATATGGGAATTGAACCAATGTGTTATTGTTTAATATACGCCAATGTTTATAGCTAAACTGCACTATTAAAATAAACGTGTCCCGTATTTAGCTAGTGTAGAATTTAGGTGTTGGCAAATTCGCAGTATATTAAGGATTTATAATGGCAACTCACCCCGTGTTCTAAGAGTGAAAAGGACCAAGGGCGAAGAAGACAATTATAGGCTAGTAAGGGCCTATCACATGTTAAGCCTAGTCAGATCAGATATGGTGGGAGTCATAGTTCTACTGAAATGGAAATAGGGTCTATTAATATAGATGTTATTATTTTTAGATGTTGATTTTAATTTAGGATGGAGGAGTACCACCAGTCATAAAGGACAGCAGACCACTGCGCTAGAAGACAGCTCTTTAGATGGTTAACGCAACTTATTCCATTCCAGTAGTTCGTTCAGCCCTTTCTGTTCGCTTTGTTCTTGATATATCCAGCGAGCTTCCTTGTTGATTAATCGTCTTTCCACAGACTGCGCATCGCCCATCACTCTCTCCAACACTACCCAGGTAAAGGTGTGTTTATTGCGGTGGCAATGTTGCACTAACTTCGTAGTCAGTTTTCCAATCCTTATTGTACTGACATGCTCCTGGATGCGGAGTTTGATCTTACGTGTGGTGAGTCCGATGTATTCCAAACCACACTCACATTTTAATCTGTATACCACGTTGGTTGTATTACAGTTACTGAAGTGATTCAGTGACCAAGTATTTCCAGATTGAAGAGTCACGGTGGTGGTTTTCTTTGTCAAGGGGCACACAGAACAGCCCCCGCATGGGAAGTGTCCTTTAGGGATGGTAGTGTTCTCAGTTTCTGGTCTTCCAAAACTTCTGGTGTGAACCAGTTTGTCTTTCAGGTTACTCGCTCTTCGGAAGGCAAACCGTGGAGGTGGCATCTTAAAGTCCGCTGTAGAAAGTAGAGACCAGTGTTTCCTGATCGACTGGCGGATTTTTGTGGCCATGGGATCATAGGTCATGACTACAGGTAGACAGTCTGATTTTTCTTTGACTTGTGTCTCTAACAAGGCTGCTCTGGGTGTATTCAAGGCTCTTTTCTGGGCTTGCTTGACTACTCTCCGTGGGTAGTCACGGGCTTCCAGTTTCGAACTTAGGACTCCTGCTTGTTCCTTATATAGTTCCGTTGATGAGCAGTTTCGCCTGTACCTGAGAAATTGTCCTACAGGGAGATTGTCCCTCAGTGCTCTTGGATGATATGACCGATATGACAGTAGTGAATTCCTATCGGTCGGCTTTTGATGTACACTTGTTCGGAAACCTCCTCCAGATGCCTCAATATCCAGATCAAGATAGACTGCCTTTGTGTGGTGGTAATTCCAGGTGAACCGCAGGCTCATGTCTTGAGTGTTCAGCCAATTTAAAAATTGGACCAGGAGTGCTTCTTCCCCTGTCCAAAGGAGGAGCACATCATCAATGTATCGCCTCCAGAGACGTATGTGGTCTCTGAAGGGATTGATGTCCGATTCGATGATGTGCTCCTCAAATTGGCCCACGTAAATGCAGGCAAGGCTAGGTGCCATCGTAGCTCCCATAGACGTTCCCGTCACTTGTAGAAAGAGGTCATCTTTATAGCAGAAAAAGTTTCTTGTGAGAGCGATTTCCACACACTGTAACACAAAGCTTTGTGGGGCATCGTAGAACCATTCCTGTGTGGCCAATGCTCTGGATGCGGCCACTAGTGCGGCATCCTGAGGGATACATGAGTACAAGGACTCTATGTCTATAGTCACAATATATTCGTTGGCAGGTTCAAATGTTATTTGGTCCAGGACATTTAAGATGTCCATGGTGTCCTTGACGTAAGATTTCTGGGTTACCACTGATTCGCGGAGAAAGTAATCAGCGAACTGTGATAAGGGCTCCAGAATGGATTGGATTCCAGATACAATTGGCCGACCCGGAGGAGGCCGGGCCGGCTTATGTATCTTCGGCAGGATGTAGAAGGCAGGGGTCCTGGGATTGGTATTAACGAGGAACTCAGCTTCCTTCGCACTTATCCACTTCTTCTCCTTCGCAGTCCCCACTAGGTCAGTTATCATTTTCATAAGATCTGGAGTGGGATCTTTGGTGAGCGGTTGGTAGTTGGCTCTCACATTAAGTAGGCGGCGAACTTCAGCCTCGTAATCACAGGTGTTTAATATAACGATGGCTCTGCCTTTGTCGGCGCTTTTTATAGTGATGTTGTCATTCCTCTGGAGGGACTTCATTGCCTCCCAATCACTCTTCGTCATATTTTTGAATCCACCTGATTTGTTGTTATTTTCTATTCTCCCAATTTCCTCTAGAACTTTAGCCTCAAAAACTGCCACTTCGGGGCCTGTTGCTCCGGTAGGGGGGCAAAAAGTAGAAGGTTTTTTCAAGTTGGTATTGAAGCCCTTATTCTCCTCAAATGGTTGTTTCGCGAAGAATTTCTTCAGTTTAATCTTTCTCATGGTCTCATGAAACTCAGTCCGGCATTTAAAAGCATCATGGATCGGGGTGGGAACGAATCCCAGCCCTTTGTTAAGTACACGTTCTTCCTCCACTGTTAATTGATGGTCGGACAGGTTGACCACAATGCTCATCACAGTGGCTTCTTTCCCCTGCTCCGTGTCAGTCGTGGGGAGAATGTTTGCCATTGTTGTGGTAGCCGACTGCCGCGTCCTTTTCCTTTCCCTTGTTGTCCCGGTCCCTTGTTGGACGCTTGTCCTTGTTCTAAAAAACTCCGTAGCAAGGTACTCAGGTCAGTGTTGGAAGCTTCCGATTGGTTAAATCTTACTCTGCTGGTACTAGGTCCTGGCTCAGGCTCGTCCTCACTGGATGTATTGTCAAAGGTCCAGTTTGCAGGTGTTCGTCTTTGTGGTTGAAATCTTGCTCCTCTGCCTCTTCTCCCTCCTCCGAATTGCTGTGGCTGTTGTTGTTCTTGAGTCGGTTCGTAGTATGAATCATTAACGTAGGGGAAAGCCCATTCATGTGTGTAGCGTTGTAAATTACGCTGCAATCCCCTTATTTTCTGTGTTATCATATATTGTTTATATTCTTCCAGATCGTCTTGAATTTTTTGTAGATGGTCTTTTGCGTCAGTGAAACTACTGTCCCGACTGATGGCCTCCTCAAGTTCTACGATCTCCTTAAGTACTTCTTCACTTAATCTCTGAGCTGTACTTATTATCAATATTAACCAATCCCTGGTACACTTATTAGCGATAAAGCTCCAATCGCGTCGGAACTGTTTATCGTCAAGGAAGATCCGCGGTTCTATTCTCACTATTAGACTTGCAGGTGAGGCTCCAGCCTGATAATATTCAGTCATAAGAGCCCCATGCAAGGCAATTCTTATGTGTTTCTTTTTCAGATTACTTAGTTTCTCCCATTCTTCTCTGACTTTGTTATTACCGGAGAGGGGATTCCCTTCAAATAATGATGGGCGTGCAAAAATTGCCGCGATCTGTTCATTCGTGAAAGCCAGGCAATTTTTGTCCATTCTCAGAATACAGACTTATTGGTGGTTTGATTATGCAGTGAGTGGTAGGGAAACCAGGTTAAGGTGACCACACTTATGCGATAAAAATCAGAGTTACGACGTAAGGTTGTATAGGAGTACTCTCACGGCTGAGCCGCCGTACACAAGGCACTACAAAAATAGGAGTCTAGAGGGAAAGACAAACCGAACTAGAACGCCCTCCACTCTGAAAGCTAATAAACAACAACAGTCCTAGTTCTCATGGCAATATTCATTTGCTGCACTGTAAACATCCATGGTCGAAATTCGTCATCCAAGGGATCTCTTTAGTCTCAAGAAAATCCTAAGATGTTTCAATTTATTGCCTCTTTAAAACAACAACCTCTCTGATTGATACAAACAGGACAGCACAAACAAAAAAAGTGTGAAAAGCGAGATGGCACCTCACGGGCGCACCACCAATGGGACCCCTGGTTGGTACTCACCAGGATGGCCCTGTTCTCATCATCGGTGCCATCAAGCTAAAACCAAAAAACGTGTCTCGAACCTCAAAAATAAAAAGACAGTGAATGGTGCAGTGGACACAACTTATATGTGACAAAACTAACGACATTTAACATATAAGTCACTGAGCAACTGGGACCATAAACTTTACTTTCATTCCCTTCTCTGTTGCAAAACAGCGAACACACATATACTAAAAAAGAAGAGAGTAAATACTACCTATCGATTCACTCTCTACTTACAGCCGACATGTTTCATTGCCTTGGTTTCTATCAGGCAATTTCTTCAGGGCAATACACTTTAAATGCCACTGCAAGAGACACTGAAGCTTGGGTGCTGTAACATAAACAAACAAGAGTATGGTCACCTGGTGTCCCTCTCTATGTTCTGCATATCAGACTATCAAACCACCATGCTATATTGGTAAATAAATGAAAGAATTCCATTTACCCTGCATGCAGTTTTGCATCTCATACCAGTGATGAAATTATGCTAAAATCGGAATCCAGCTTCCTTAGGTGAGCATGGTCCTTACTCCCCGTTCGAGAAAGTTACTGCAATGTAAAAACACAAAGCATTCAGTTATTTCAGTATGGGAGCCTACTCCTAACTAGCGCATTGCAAACAGCCAAAATGCAGTTAGGCTAGATGTTACCGGTGTCAGAGTAGCGGTCGGCGTCCTCTCAACCCTCGAGCGCCGACCGAATGAATCTCTGTTTATTTACCGGCTATGGAGTTGCACGTTTGCGCGCTAGGATTGGTCCGCGACGATAGATCACGTGGGCCAAGGCTGCCGGTTTTCAGGATCTCGGATTGGTTCCTGAGGTCGCGTACCTCGCATTTCAATTGGTCCCCAGTGTCAGATGACACGGGACCCGGCTGCCGATTTTCAGAGACTGTGATAGGACCCAGACTATCCTCATACTGAGTGCCGGTCTTCAGAGGAAAGACGCGGCCATTTGTAAACGGACCCTTAAGCCTGGAACAGAATGGAATATGGGAATTGAACCAATGTGTTATTGTTTAATATACGCCAATGTTTATAGCTAAACTGCACTATTAAAATAAACGTGTCCCGTATTTAGCTAGTGTAGAATTTAGGTGTTGGCAAATTCGCAGTATATTAAGGATTTATAATGGCAACTCACCCCGTGTTCTAAGAGTGAAAAGGACCAAGGGCGAAGAAGACAATTATAGGCTAGTAAGGGCCTATCACATGTTAAGCCTAGTCAGATCAGATATGGTGGGAGTCATAGTTCTACTGAAATGGAAATAGGGTCTATTAATATAGATGTTATTATTTTTAGATGTTGATTTTAATTTAGGATGGAGGAGTACCACCAGTCATAAAGGACAGCAGACCACTGCGCTAGAAGACAGCTCTTTAGATGGTTAACGCAACTTATTCCATTCCAGTAGTTCGTTCAGCCCTTTCTGTTCGCTTTGTTCTTGATATATCCAGCGAGCTTCCTTGTTGATTAATCGTCTTTCCACAGACTGCGCATCGCCCATCACTCTCTCCAACACTACCCAGGTAAAGGTGTGTTTATTGCGGTGGCAATGTTGCACTAACTTCGTAGTCAGTTTTCCAATCCTTATTGTACTGACATGCTCCTGGATGCGGAGTTTGATCTTACGTGTGGTGAGTCCGATGTATTCCAAACCACACTCACATTTTAATCTGTATACCACGTTGGTTGTATTACAGTTACTGAAGTGATTCAGTGACCAAGTATTTCCAGATTGAAGAGTCACGGTGGTGGTTTTCTTTGTCAAGGGGCACACAGAACAGCCCCCGCATGGGAAGTGTCCTTTAGGGATGGTAGTGTTCTCAGTTTCTGGTCTTCCAAAACTTCTGGTGTGAACCAGTTTGTCTTTCAGGTTACTCGCTCTTCGGAAGGCAAACCGTGGAGGTGGCATCTTAAAGTCCGCTGTAGAAAGTAGAGACCAGTGTTTCCTGATCGACTGGCGGATTTTTGTGGCCATGGGATCATAGGTCATGACTACAGGTAGACAGTCTGATTTTTCTTTGACTTGTGTCTCTAACAAGGCTGCTCTGGGTGTATTCAAGGCTCTTTTCTGGGCTTGCTTGACTACTCTCCGTGGGTAGTCACGGGCTTCCAGTTTCGAACTTAGGACTCCTGCTTGTTCCTTATATAGTTCCGTTGATGAGCAGTTTCGCCTGTACCTGAGAAATTGTCCTACAGGGAGATTGTCCCTCAGTGCTCTTGGATGATATGACCGATATGACAGTAGTGAATTCCTATCGGTCGGCTTTTGATGTACACTTGTTCGGAAACCTCCTC
The DNA here is from genome assembly GCF_964263255.1 of Lissotriton vulgaris. NCBI lineage: Eukaryota > Metazoa > Chordata > Amphibia > Caudata > Salamandridae > Lissotriton > Lissotriton vulgaris. The sequence goes on along the minus strand of NW_028251199.1, from coordinate 39,890 downwards.
CAGATGCCTCAATATCCAGATCAAGATAGACTGCCTTTGTGTGGTGGTAATTCCAGGTGAACCGCAGGCTCATGTCTTGAGTGTTCAGCCAATTTAAAAATTGGACCAGGAGTGCTTCTTCCCCTGTCCAAAGGAGGAGCACATCATCAATGTATCGCCTCCAGAGACGTATGTGGTCTCTGAAGGGATTGATGTCCGATTCGATGATGTGCTCCTCAAATTGGCCCACGTAAATGCAGGCAAGGCTAGGTGCCATCGTAGCTCCCATAGACGTTCCCGTCACTTGTAGAAAGAGGTCATCTTTATAGCAGAAAAAGTTTCTTGTGAGAGCGATTTCCACACACTGTAACACAAAGCTTTGTGGGGCATCGTAGAACCATTCCTGTGTGGCCAATGCTCTGGATGCGGCCACTAGTGCGGCATCCTGAGGGATACATGAGTACAAGGACTCTATGTCTATAGTCACAATATATTCGTTGGCAGGTTCAAATGTTATTTGGTCCAGGACATTTAAGATGTCCATGGTGTCCTTGACGTAAGATTTCTGGGTTACCACTGATTCGCGGAGAAAGTAATCAGCGAACTGTGATAAGGGCTCCAGAATGGATTGGATTCCAGATACAATTGGCCGACCCGGAGGAGGCCGGGCCGGCTTATGTATCTTCGGCAGGATGTAGAAGGCAGGGGTCCTGGGATTGGTATTAACGAGGAACTCAGCTTCCTTCGCACTTATCCACTTCTTCTCCTTCGCAGTCCCCACTAGGTCAGTTATCATTTTCATAAGATCTGGAGTGGGATCTTTGGTGAGCGGTTGGTAGTTGGCTCTCACATTAAGTAGGCGGCGAACTTCAGCCTCGTAATCACAGGTGTTTAATATAACGATGGCTCCGCCTTTGTCGGCGCTTTTTATAGTGATGTTGTCATTCCTCTGGAGGGACTTCATTGCCTCCCAATCACTCTTCGTCATATTTTTGAATCCACCTGATTTGTTGTTATTTTCTATTCTCCCAATTTCCTCTAGAACTTTAGCCTCAAAAACTGCCACTTCGGGGCCTGTTGCTCCGGTAGGGGGGCAAAAAGTAGAAGGTTTTTTCAAGTTGGTATTGAAGCCCTTATTCTCCTCAAATGGTTGTTTCGCGAAGAATTTCTTCAGTTTAATCTTTCTCATGGTCTCATGAAACTCAGTCCGGCATTTAAAAGCATCATGGATCGGGGTGGGAACGAATCCCAGCCCTTTGTTAAGTACACGTTCTTCCTCCACTGTTAATTGATGGTCGGACAGGTTGACCACAATGCTCATCACAGTGGCTTCTTTCCCCTGCTCCGTGTCAGTCGTGGGGAGAATGTTTGCCATTGTTGTGGTAGCCGACTGCCGCGTCCTTTTCCTTTCCCTTGTTGTCCCGGTCCCTTGTTGGACGCTTGTCCCTGTTCTAAAAAACTCCGTAGCAAGGTACTCAGGTCAGTGTTGGAAGCTTCCGATTGGTTAAATCTTACTCTGCTGGTACTAGGTCCTGGCTCAGGCTCGTCCTCACTGGATGTATTGTCAAAGGTCCAGTTTGCAGGTGTTCGTCTTTGTGGTTGAAATCTGGCTCCTCTGCCTCTTCTCCCTCCTCCGAATTGCTGTGGCTGTTGTTGTTCTTGAGTCGGTTCGTAGTATGAATCATTAACGTAGGGGAAAGCCCATTCATGTGTGTAGCGTTGTAAATTACGCTGCAATCCCCTTATTTTCTGTGTTATCATATATTGTTTATATTCTTCCAGATCGTCTTGAATTTTTTGTAGATGGTCTTTTGCGTCAGTGAAACTACTGTCCCGACTGATGGCCTCCTCAAGTTCTACGATCTCCTTAAGTACTTCTTCACTTAATCTCTGAGCTGTACTTATTATCAATATTAACCAATCCCTGGTACACTTATTAGCGATAAAGCTCCAATCGCGTCGGAACTGTTTATCGTCAAGGAAGATCCGCGGTTCTATTCTCACTATTAGACTTGCAGGTGAGGCTCCAGCCTGATAATATTCAGTCATAAGAGCCCCATGCAAGGCAATTCTTATGTGTTTCTTTTTCAGATTACTTAGTTTCTCCCATTCTTCTCTGACTTTGTTATTACCGGAGAGGGGATTCCCTTCAAATAATGATGGGCGTGCAAAAATTGCCGCGATCTGTTCATTTGTGAAAGCCAGGCAATTTTTGTCCATTCTCAGAATACAGACTTATTGGTGGTTTGATTATGCAGTGAGTGGTAGGGAAACCAGGTTAAGGTGACCACACTTATGCGATAAAAATCAGAGTTACGACGTAAGGTTGTATAGGAGTACTCTCACAGCTGAGCCGCCGTACACAAGGCACTACAAAAATAGGAGTCTAGAGGGAAAGACAAACCGAACTAGAACGCCCTCCACTCTGAAAGCTAATAAACAACAACAGTCCTAGTTCTCATGGCAATATTCATTTGCTGCACTGTAAACATCCATGGTCGAAATTCGTCATCCAAGGGATCTCTTTAGTCTCAAGAAAATCCTAAGATGTTTCAATTTATTGCCTCTTTAAAACAACAACCTCTCTGATTGATACAAACAGGACAGCACAAACAAAAAAAGTGTGAAAAGCGAGATGGCACCTCACGGGCGCACCACCAATGGGACCCCTGGTTGGTACTCACCAGGATGGCCCTGTTCTCATCATCGGTGCCATCAAGCTAAAACCAAAAAACGTGTCTCGAACCTCAAAAATAAAAAGACAGTGAATGGTGCAGTGGACACAACTTATATGTGACAAAACTAACGACATTTAACATATAAGTCACTGAGCAACTGGGACCATAAACTTTACTTTCATTCCCTTCTCTGTTGCAAAACAGCGAACACACATATACTAAAAAAGAAGAGAGTAAATACTACCTATCGATTCACTCTCTACTTACAGCCGACATGTTTCATTGCCTTGGTTTCTATCAGGCAATTTCTTCAGGGCAATACACTTTAAATGCCACTGCAAGAGACACTGAAGCTTGGGTGCTGTAACATAAACAAACAAGAGTATGGTCACCTGGTGTCCCTCTCTATGTTCTGCATATCAGACTATCAAACCACCATGCTATATTGGTAAATAAATGAAAGAATTCCATTTACCCTGCATGCAGTTTTGCCTCTCATACCAGTGATGAAATTATGCTAAAATCGGAATCCAGCTCCCTTAGGTGAGCATGGTCCTTACTCCCCGTTCGAGAAAGTTACTGCAATGTAAAAACACAAAGCATTCAGTTATTTCAGTATGGGAGCCTACTCCTAACTAGCGCATTGCAAACAGCCAAAATGCAGTTAGGCTAGATGTTACCGGTGTCAGAGTAGCGGTCGGCGTCCTCTCAACCCTCGAGCGCCGACCGAATGAATCTCTGTTTATTTACCGGCTATGGAGTTGCACGTTTGCGCGCTAGGATTGGTCCGCGACGATAGATCACGTGGGCCAAGGCTGCCGGTTTTCAGGATCTCGGATTGGTTCCTGAGGTCGCGTACCTCGCATTTCAATTGGTCCCCAGTGTCAGATGACACGGGACCCGGCTGCCGATTTTCGGAGACTGTGATAGGACCCAGACTATCCTCATACTGAGTGCCGGTCTTCAGAGGAAAGACGCGGCCATTTGTAAACGGACCCTTAAGCCTGGAACAGAATGGAATATTGGAATTGAACCAATGTGTTATTGTTTAATATACGCCAATGTTTATAGCTAAACTGCACTATTAAAATAAACGTGTCCCGTATTTAGCTAGTGTAGAATTTAGGTGTTGGCAAATTCGCAGTATATTAAGGATTTATAATGGCAACTCACCCCGTGTTCTAAGAGTGAAAAGGACCAAGGGCGAAGAAGACAATTATAGGCTAGTAAGGGCCTATCACATGTTAAGCCTAGTCAGATCAGATATGGTGGGAGTCATAGTTCTACTGAAATGGAAATAGGGTCTATTAATATAGATGTTATTATTTTTAGATGTTGATTTTAATTTAGGATGGAGGAGTACCACCAGTCATAAAGGACAGCAGACCACTGCGCTAGAAGACAGCTCTTTAGATGGTTAACGCAACTTATTCCATTCCAGTAGTTCGTTCAGCCCTTTCTGTTCGCTTTGTTCTTGATATATCCAGCGAGCTTCCTTGTTGATTAATCGTCTTTCCACAGACTGCGCATCGCCCATCACTCTCTCCAACACTACCCAGGTAAAGGTGTGTTTATTGCGGTGGCAATGTTGCACTAACTTCGTAGTCAGTTTTCCAATCCTTATTGTACTGACATGCTCCTGGATGCGGAGTTTGATCTTACGTGTGGTGAGTCCGATGTATTCCAAACCACACTCACATTTTAATCTGTATACCACGTTGGTTGTATTACAGTTACTGAAGTGATTCAGTGACCAAGTATTTCCAGATTGAAGAGTCACGGTGGTGGTTTTCTTTGTCAAGGGGCACACAGAACAGCCCCCGCATGGGAAGTGTCCTTTAGGGATGGTAGTGTTCTCAGTTTCTGGTCTTCCAAAACTTCTGGTGTGAACCAGTTTGTCTTTCAGGTTACTCGCTCTTCGGAAGGCAAACCGTGGAGGTGGCATCTTAAAGTCTGCTGTAGAAAGTAGAGACCAGTGTTTCCTGATCGACTGGCGGATTTTTGTGGCCATGGGATCATAGGTCATGACTACAGGTAGACAGTCTGATTTTTCTTTGACTTGTGTCTCTAACAAGGCTGCTCTGGGTGTATTCAAGGCTCTTTTCTGGGCTTGCTTGACTACTCTCCGTGGGTAGTCACGGGCTTCCAGTTTCGAACTTAGGACTCCTGCTTGTTCCTTATATAGTTCCGTTGATGAGCAGTTTCGCCTGTACCTGAGAAATTGTCCTACAGGGAGATTGTCCCTCAGTGCTCTTGGATGATATGACCGATATGACAGTAGTGAATTCCTATCGGTCGGCTTTTGATGTACACTTGTTCGGAAACCTCCTCCAGATGCCTCAATATCCAGATCAAGATAGACTGCCTTTGTGTGGTGGTAATTCCAGGTGAACCGCAGGCTCATGTCTTGAGTGTTCAGCCAATTTAAAAATTGGACCAGGAGTGCTTCTTCCCCTGTCCAAAGGAGGAGCACATCATCAATGTATCGCCTCCAGAGACGTATGTGGTCTCTGAAGGGATTGATGTCCGATTCGATGATGTGCTCCTCAAATTGGCCCACGTAAATGCAGGCAAGGCTAGGTGCCATCGTAGCTCCCATAGACGTTCCCGTCACTTGTAGAAAGAGGTCATCTTTATAGCAGAAAAAGTTTCTTGTGAGAGCGATTTCCACACACTGTAACACAAAGCTTTGTGGGGCATCGTAGAACCATTCCTGTGTGGCCAATGCTCTGGATGCGGCCACTAGTGCGGCATCCTGAGGGATACATGAGTACAAGGACTCTATGTCTATAGTCACAATATATTCGTTGGCAGGTTCAAATGTTATTTGGTCCAGGACATTTAAGATGTCCATGGTGTCCTTGACGTAAGATTTCTGGGTTACCACTGATTCGCGGAGAAAGTAATCAGCGAACTGTGATAAGGGCTCCAGAATGGATTGGATTCCAGATACAATTGGCCGACCCGGAGGAGGCCGGGCCGGCTTATGTATCTTCGGCAGGATGTAGAAGGCAGGGGTCCTGGGATTGGTATTAACGAGGAACTCAGCTTCCTTCGCACTTATCCACTTCTTCTCCTTCGCAGTCCCCACTAGGTCAGTTATCATTTTCATAAGATCTGGAGTGGGATCTTTGGTGAGCGGTTGGTAGTTGGCTCTCACATTAAGTAGGCGGCGAACTTCAGCCTCGTAATCACAGGTGTTTAATATAACGATGGCTCCGCCTTTGTCGGCGCTTTTTATAGTGATGTTGTCATTCCTCTGGAGGGACTTCATTGCCTCCCAATCACTCTTCGTCATATTTTTGAATCCACCTGATTTGTTGTTATTTTCTATTCTCCCAATTTCCTCTAGAACTTTAGCCTCAAAAACTGCCACTTCGGGGCCTGTTGCTCCGGTAGGGGGGCAAAAAGTAGAAGGTTTTTTCAAGTTGGTATTGAAGCCCTTATTCTCCTCAAATGGTTGTTTCGCGAAGAATTTCTTCAGTTTAATCTTTCTCATGGTCTCATGAAACTCAGTCCGGCATTTAAAAGCATCATGGATCGGGGTGGGAACGAATCCCAGCCCTTTGTTAAGTACACGTTCTTCCTCCACTGTTAATTGATGGTCGGACAGGTTGACCACAATGCTCATCACAGTGGCTTCTTTCCCCTGCTCCGTGTCAGTCGTGGGGAGAATGTTTGCCATTGTTGTGGTAGCCGACTGCCGCGTCCTTTTCCTTTCCCTTGTTGTCCCGGTCCCTTGTTGGACGCTTGTCCCTGTTCTAAAAAACTCCGTAGCAAGGTACTCAGGTCAGTGTTGGAAGCTTCCGATTGGTTAAATCTTACTCTGCTGGTACTAGGTCCTGGCTCAGGCTCGTCCTCACTGGATGTATTGTCAAAGGTCCAGTTTGCAGGTGTTCGTCTTTGTGGTTGAAATCTGGCTCCTCTGCCTCTTCTCCCTCCTCCGAATTGCTGTGGCTGTTGTTGTTCTTGAGTCGGTTCGTAGTATGAATCATTAACGTAGGGGAAAGCCCATTCATGTGTGTAGCGTTGTAAATTACGCTGCAATCCCCTTATTTTCTGTGTTATCATATATTGTTTATATTCTTCCAGATCGTCTTGAATTTTTTGTAGATGGTCTTTTGCGTCAGTGAAACTACTGTCCCGACTGATGGCCTCCTCAAGTTCTACGATCTCCTTAAGTACTTCTTCACTTAATCTCTGAGCTGTACTTATTATCAATATTAACCAATCCCTGGTACACTTATTAGCGATAAAGCTCCAATCGCGTCGGAACTGTTTATCGTCAAGGAAGATCCGCGGTTCTATTCTCACTATTAGACTTGCAGGTGAGGCTCCAGCCTGATAATATTCAGTCATAAGAGCCCCATGCAAGGCAATTCTTATGTGTTTCTTTTTCAGATTACTTAGTTTCTCCCATTCTTCTCTGACTTTGTTATTACCGGAGAGGGGATTCCCTTCAAATAATGATGGGCGTGCAAAAATTGCCGCGATCTGTTCATTCGTGAAAGCCAGGCAATTTTTGTCCATTCTCAGAATACAGACTTATTGGTGGTTTGATTATGCAGTGAGTGGTAGGGAAACCAGGTTAAGGTGACCACACTTATGCGATAAAAATCAGAGTTACGACGTAAGGTTGTATAGGAGTACTCTCACGGCTGAGCCGCCGTACACAAGGCACTACAAAAATAGGAGTCTAGAGGGAAAGACAAACCGAACTAGAACGCCCTCCACTCTGAAAGCTAATAAACAACAACAGTCCTAGTTCTCATGGCAATATTCATTTGCTGCACTGTAAACATCCATGGTCGAAATTCGTCATCCAAGGGATCTCTTTAGTCTCAAGAAAATCCTAAGATGTTTCAATTTATTGCCTCTTTAAAACAACAACCTCTCTGATTGATACAAACAGGACAGCACAAACAAAAAAAGTGTGAAAAGCGAGATGGCACCTCACGGGCGCACCACCAATGGGACCCCTGGTTGGTACTCACCAGGATGGCCCTGTTCTCATCATCGGTGCCATCAAGCTAAAACCAAAAAACGTGTCTCGAACCTCAAAAATAAAAAGACAGTGAATGGTGCAGTGGACACAACTTATATGTGACAAAACTAACGACATTTAACATATAAGTCACTGAGCAACTGGGACCATAAACTTTACTTTCATTCCCTTCTCTGTTGCAAAACAGCGAACACACATATACTAAAAAAGAAGAGAGTAAATACTACCTATCGATTCACTCTCTACTTACAGCCGACATGTTTCATTGCCTTGGTTTCTATCAGGCAATTTCTTCAGGGCAATACACTTTAAATGCCACTGCAAGAGACACTGAAGCTTGGGTGCTGTAACATAAACAAACAAGAGTATGGTCACCTGGTGTCCCTCTCTATGTTCTGCATATCAGACTATCAAACCACCATGCTATATTGGTAAATAAATGAAAGAATTCCATTTACCCTGCATGCAGTTTTGCCTCTCATACCAGTGATGAAATTATGCTAAAATCGGAATCCAGCTCCCTTAGGTGAGCATGGTCCTTACTCCCCGTTCGAGAAAGTTACTGCAATGTAAAAACACAAAGCATTCAGTTATTTCAGTATGGGAGCCTACTCCTAACTAGCGCATTGCAAACAGCCAAAATGCAGTTAGGCTAGATGTTACCGGTGTCAGAGTAGCGGTCGGCGTCCTCTCAACCCTCGAGCGCCGACCGAATGAATCTCTGTTTATTTACCGGCTATGGAGTTGCACGTTTGCGCGCTAGGATTGGTCCGCGACGATAGATCACGTGGGCCAAGGCTGCCGGTTTTCAGGATCTCGGATTGGTTCCTGAGGTCGCGTACCTCGCATTTCAATTGGTCCCCAGTGTCAGATGACACGGGACCCGGCTGCCGATTTTCGGAGACTGTGATAGGACCCAGACTATCCTCATACTGAGTGCCGGTCTTCAGAGGAAAGACGCGGCCATTTGTAAACGGACCCTTAAGCCTGGAACAGAATGGAATATGGGAATTGAACCAATGTGTTATTGTTTAATATACGCCAATGTTTATAGCTAAACTGCACTATTAAAATAAACGTGTCCCGTATTTAGCTAGTGTAGAATTTAGGTGTTGGCAAATTCGCAGTATATTAAGGATTTATAATGGCAACTCACCCCGTGTTCTAAGAGTGAAAAGGACCAAGGGCGAAGAAGACAATTATAGGCTAGTAAGGGCCTATCACATGTTAAGCCTAGTCAGATCAGATATGGTGGGAGTCATAGTTCTACTGAAATGGAAATAGGGTCTATTAATATAGATGTTATTATTTTTAGATGTTGATTTTAATTTAGGATGGAGGAGTACCACCAGTCATAAAGGACAGCAGACCACTGCGCTAGAAGACAGCTCTTTAGATGGTTAACGCAACTTATTCCATTCCAGTAGTTCGTTCAGCCCTTTCTGTTCGCTTTGTTCTTGATATATCCAGCGAGCTTCCTTGTTGATTAATCGTCTTTCCACAGACTGCGCATCGCCCATCACTCTCTCCAACACTACCCAGGTAAAGGTGTGTTTATTGCGGTGGCAATGTTGCACTAACTTCGTAGTCAGTTTTCCAATCCTTATTGTACTGACATGCTCCTGGATGCGGAGTTTGATCTTACGTGTGGTGAGTCCGATGTATTCCAAACCACACTCACATTTTAATCTGTATACCACGTTGGTTGTATTACAGTTACTGAAGTGATTCAGTGACCAAGTATTTCCAGATTGAAGAGTCACGGTGGTGGTTTTCTTTGTCAAGGGGCACACAGAACAGCCCCCGCATGGGAAGTGTCCTTTAGGGATGGTAGTGTTCTCAGTTTCTGGTCTTCCAAAACTTCTGGTGTGAACCAGTTTGTCTTTCAGGTTACTCGCTCTTCGGAAGGCAAACCGTGGAGGTGGCATCTTAAAGTCCGCTGTAGAAAGTAGAGACCAGTGTTTCCTGATCGACTGGCGGATTTTTGTGGCCATGGGATCATAGGTCATGACTACAGGTAGACAGTCTGATTTTTCTTTGACTTGTGTCTCTAACAAGGCTGCTCTGGGTGTATTCAAGGCTCTTTTCTGGGCTTGCTTGACTACTCTCCGTGGGTAGTCACGGGCTTCCAGTTTCGAACTTAGGACTCCTGCTTGTTCCTTATATAGTTCCGTTGATGAGCAGTTTCGCCTGTACCTGAGAAATTGTCCTACAGGGAGATTGTCCCTCAGTGCTCTTGGATGATATGACCGATATGACAGTAGTGAATTCCTATCGGTCGGCTTTTGATGTACACTTGTTCGGAAACCTCCTCCAGATGCCTCAATATCCAGATCAAGATAGACTGCCTTTGTGTGGTGGTAATTCCAGGTGAACCGCAGGCTCATGTCTTGAGTGTTCAGCCAATTTAAAAATTGGACCAGGAGTGCTTCTTCCCCTGTCCAAAGGAGGAGCACATCATCAATGTATCGCCTCCAGAGACGTATGTGGTCTCTGAAGGGATTGATGTCCGATTCGATGATGTGCTCCTCAAATTGGCCCACGTAAATGCAGGCAAGGCTAGGTGCCATCGTAGCTCCCATAGACGTTCCCGTCACTTGTAGAAAGAGGTCATCTTTATAGCAGAAAAAGTTTCTTGTGAGAGCGATTTCCACACACTGTAACACAAAGCTTTGTGGGGCATCGTAGAACCATTCCTGTGTGGCCAATGCTCTGGATGCGGCCACTAGTGCGGCATCCTGAGGGATACATGAGTACAAGGACTCTATGTCTATAGTCACAATATATTCGTTGGCAGGTTCAAATGTTATTTGGTCCAGGACATTTAAGATGTCCATGGTGTCCTTGACGTAAGATTTCTGGGTTACCACTGATTCGCGGAGAAAGTAATCAGCGAACTGTGATAAGGGCTCCAGAATGGATTGGATTCCAGATACAATTGGCCGACCCGGAGGAGGCCGGGCCGGCTTATGTATCTTCGGCAGGATGTAGAAGGCAGGGGTCCTGGGATTGGTATTAACGAGGAACTCAGCTTCCTTCGCACTTATCCACTTCTTCTCCTTCGCAGTCCCCACTAGGTCAGTTATCATTTTCATAAGATCTGGAGTGGGATCTTTGGTGAGCGGTTGGTAGTTGGCTCTCACATTAAGTAGGCGGCGAACTTCAGCCTCGTAATCACAGGTGTTTAATATAACGATGGCTCTGCCTTTGTCGGCGCTTTTTATAGTGATGTTGTCATTCCTCTGGAGGGACTTCATTGCCTCCCAATCACTCTTCGTCATATTTTTGAATCCACCTGATTTGTTGTTATTTTCTATTCTCCCAATTTCCTCTAGAACTTTAGCCTCAAAAACTGCCACTTCGGGGCCTGTTGCTCCGGTAGGGGGGCAAAAAGTAGAAGGTTTTTTCAAGTTGGTATTGAAGCCCTTATTCTCCTCAAATGGTTGTTTCGCGAAGAATTTCTTCAGTTTAATCTTTCTCATGGTCTCATGAAACTCAGTCCGGCATTTAAAAGCATCATGGATCGGGGTGGGAACGAATCCCAGCCCTTTGTTAAGTACACGTTCTTCCTCCACTGTTAATTGATGGTCGGACAGGTTGACCACAATGCTCATCACAGTGGCTTCTTTCCCCTGCTCCGTGTCAGTCGTGGGGAGAATGTTTGCCATTGTTGTGGTAGCCGACTGCCGCGTCCTTTTCCTTTCCCTTGTTGTACCGGTCCCTTGTTGGACGCTTGTCCTTGTTCTAAAAAACTCCGTAGCAAGGTACTCAGGTCAGTGTTGGAAGCTTCCGATTGGTTAAATCTTACTCTGCTGGTACTAGGTCCTGGCTCAGGCTCGTCCTCACTGGATGTATTGTCAAAGGTCCAGTTTGCAGGTGTTCGTCTTTGTGGTTGAAATCTGGCTCCTCTGCCTCTTCTCCCTCCTCCGAATTGCTGTGGCTGTTGTTGTTCTTGAGTCGGTTCGTAGTATGAATCATTAACGTAGGGGAAAGCCCATTCATGTGTGTAGCGTTGTAAATTACGCTGCAATCCCCTTATTTTCTGTGTTATCATATATTGTTTATATTCTTCCAGATCGTCTTGAATTTTTTGTAGATGGTCTTTTGCGTCAGTGAAACTACTGTCCCGACTGATGGCCTCCTCAAGTTCTACGATCTCCTTAAGTACTTCTTCACTTAATCTCTGAGCTGTACTTATTATCAATATTAACCAATCCCTGGTACACTTATTAGCGATAAAGCTCCAATCGCGTCGGAACTGTTTATCGTCAAGGAAGATCCGCGGTTCTATTCTCACTATTAGACTTGCAGGTGAGGCTCCAGCCTGATAATATTCAGTCATAAGAGCCCCATGCAAGGCAATTCTTATGTGTTTCTTTTTCAGATTACTTAGTTTCTCCCATTCTTCTCTGACTTTGTTATTACCGGAGAGGGGATTCCCTTCAAATAATGATGGGCGTGCAAAAATTGCCGCGATCTGTTCATTCGTGAAAGCCAGGCAATTTTTGTCCATTCTCAGAATACAGACTTATTGGTGGTTTGATTATGCAGTGAGTGGTAGGGAAACCAGGTTAAGGTGACCACACTTATGCGATAAAAATCAGAGTTACGACGTAAGGTTGTATAGGAGTACTCTCACGGCTGAGCCGCCGTACACAAGGCACTACAAAAATAGGAGTCTAGAGGGAAAGACAAACCGAACTAGAACGCCCTCCACTCTGAAAGCTAATAAACAACAACAGTCCTAGTTCTCATGGCAATATTCATTTGCTGCACTGTAAACATCCATGGTCGAAATTCGTCATCCAAGGGATCTCTTTAGTCTCAAGAAAATCCTAAGATGTTTCAATTTATTGCCTCTTTAAAACAACAACCTCTCTGATTGATACAAACAGGACAGCACAAACAAAAAAAGTGTGAAAAGCGAGATGGCACCTCACGGGCGCACCACCAATGGGACCCCTGGTTGGTACTCACCAGGATGGCCCTGTTCTCATCATCGGTGCCATCAAGCTAAAACCAAAAAACGTGTCTCGAACCTCAAAAATAAAAAGACAGTGAATGGTGCAGTGGACACAACTTATATGTGACAAAACTAACGACATTTAACATATAAGTCACTGAGCAACTGGGACCATAAACTTTACTTTCATTCCCTTCTCTGTTGCAAAACAGCGAACACACATATACTAAAAAAGAAGAGAGTAAATACTACCTATCGATTCACTCTCTACTTACAGCCGACATGTTTCATTGCCTTGGTTTCTATCAGGCAATTTCTTCAGGGCAATACACTTTAAATGCCACTGCAAGAGACACTGAAGCTTGGGTGCTGTAACATAAACAAACAAGAGTATGGTCACCTGGTGTCCCTCTCTATGTTCTGCATATCAGACTATCAAACCACCATGCTATATTGGTAAATAAATGAAAGAATTCCATTTACCCTGCATGCAGTTTTGCCTCTCATACCAGTGATGAAATTATGCTAAAATCGGAATCCAGCTCCCTTAGGTGAGCATGGTCCTTACTCCCCGTTCGAGAAAGTTACTGCAATGTAAAAACACAAAGCATTCAGTTATTTCAGTATGGGAGCCTACTCCTAACTAGCGCATTGCAAACAGCCAAAATGCAGTTAGGCTAGATGTTACCGGTGTCAGAGTAGCGGTCGGCGTCCTCTCAACCCTCGAGCGCCGACCGAATGAATCTCTGTTTATTTACCGGCTATGGAGTTGCACGTTTGCGCGCTAGGATTGGTCCGCGACGATAGATCACGTGGGCCAAGGCTGCCGGTTTTCAGGATCTCGGATTGGTTCCTGAGGTCGCGTACCTCGCATTTCAATTGGTCCCCAGTGTCAGATGACACGGGACCCGGCTGCCGATTTTCAGAGACTGTGATAGGACCCAGACTATCCTCATACTGAGTGCCGGTCTTCAGAGGAAAGACGCGGCCATTTGTAAACGGACCCTTAAGCCTGGAACAGAATGGAATATGGGAATTGAACCAATGTGTTATTGTTTAATATACGCCAATGTTTATAGCTAAACTGCACTATTAAAATAAACGTGTCCCGTATTTAGCTAGTGTAGAATTTAGGTGTTGGCAAATTCGCAGTATATTAAGGATTTATAATGGCAACTCACCCCGTGTTCTAAGAGTGAAAAGGACCAAGGGCGAAGAAGACAATTATAGGCTAGTAAGGGCCTATCACATGTTAAGCCTAGTCAGATCAGATATGGTGGGAGTCATAGTTCTACTGAAATGGAAATAGGGTCTATTAATATAGATGTTATTATTTTTAGATGTTGATTTTAATTTAGGATGGAGGAGTACCACCAGTCATAAAGGACAGCAGACCACTGCGCTAGAAGACAGCTCTTTAGATGGTTAACGCAACTTATTCCATTCCAGTAGTTCGTTCAGCCCTTTCTGTTCGCTTTGTTCTTGATATATCCAGCGAGCTTCCTTGTTGATTAATCGTCTTTCCACAGACTGCGCATCGCCCATCACTCTCTCCAACACTACCCAGGTAAAGGTGTGTTTATTGCGGTGGCAATGTTGCACTAACTTCGTAGTCAGTTTTCCAATCCTTATTGTACTGACATGCTCCTGGATGCGGAGTTTGATCTTACGTGTGGTGAGTCCGATGTATTCCAAACCACACTCACATTTTAATCTGTATACCACGTTGGTTGTATTACAGTTACTGAAGTGATTCAGTGACCAAGTATTTCCAGATTGAAGAGTCACGGTGGTGGTTTTCTTTGTCAAGGGGCACACAGAACAGCCCCCGCATGGGAAGTGTCCTTTAGGGATGGTAGTGTTCTCAGTTTCTGGTCTTCCAAAACTTCTGGTGTGAACCAGTTTGTCTTTCAGGTTACTCGCTCTTCGGAAGGCAAACCGTGGAGGTGGCATCTTAAAGTCCGCTGTAGAAAGTAGAGACCAGTGTTTCCTGATCGACTGGCGGATTTTTGTGGCCATGGGATCATAGGTCATGACTACAGGTAGACAGTCTGATTTTTCTTTGACTTGTGTCTCTAACAAGGCTGCTCTGGGTGTATTCAAGGCTCTTTTCTGGGCTTGCTTGACTACTCTCCGTGGGTAGTCACGGGCTTCCAGTTTCGAACTTAGGACTCCTGCTTGTTCCTTATATAGTTCCGTTGATGAGCAGTTTCGCCTGTACCTGAGAAATTGTCCTACAGGGAGATTGTCCCTCAGTGCTCTTGGATGATATGACCGATATGACAGTAGTGAATTCCTATCGGTCGGCTTTTGATGTACACTTGTTCGGAAACCTCCTCCAGATGCCTCAATATCCAGATCAAGATAGACTGCCTTTGTGTGGTGGTAATTCCAGGTGAACCGCAGGCTCATGTCTTGAGTGTTCAGCCAATTTAAAAATTGGACCAGGAGTGCTTCTTCCCCTGTCCAAAGGAGGAGCACATCATCAATGTATCGCCTCCAGAGACGTATGTGGTCTCTGAAGGGATTGATGTCCGATTCGATGATGTGCTCCTCAAATTGGCCCACGTAAATGCAGGCAAGGCTAGGTGCCATCGTAGCTCCCATAGACGTTCCCGTCACTTGTAGAAAGAGGTCATCTTTATAGCAGAAAAAGTTTCTTGTGAGAGCGATTTCCACACACTGTAACACAAAGCTTTGTGGGGCATCGTAGAACCATTCCTGTGTGGCCAATGCTCTGGATGCGGCCACTAGTGCGGCATCCTGAGGGATACATGAGTACAAGGACTCTATGTCTATAGTCACAATATATTCGTTGGCAGGTTCAAATGTTATTTGGTCCAGGACATTTAAGATGTCCATGGTGTCCTTGACGTAAGATTTCTGGGTTACCACTGATTCGCGGAGAAAGTAATCAGCGAACTGTGATAAGGGCTCCAGAATGGATTGGATTCCAGATACAATTGGCCGACCCGGAGGAGGCCGGGCCGGCTTATGTATCTTCGGCAGGATGTAGAAGGCAGGGGTCCTGGGATTGGTATTAACGAGGAACTCAGCTTCCTTCGCACTTATCCACTTCTTCTCCTTCGCAGTCCCCACTAGGTCAGTTATCATTTTCATAAGATCTGGAGTGGGATCTTTGGTGAGCGGTTGGTAGTTGGCTCTCACATTAAGTAGGCGGCGAACTTCAGCCTCGTAATCACAGGTGTTTAATATAACGATGGCTCCGCCTTTGTCGGCGCTTTTTATAGTGATGTTGTCATTCCTCTGGAGGGACTTCATTGCCTCCCAATCACTCTTCGTCATATTTTTGAATCCACCTGATTTGTTGTTATTTTCTATTCTCCCAATTTCCTCTAGAACTTTAGCCTCAAAAACTGCCACTTCGGGGCCTGTTGCTCCGGTAGGGGGGCAAAAAGTAGAAGGTTTTTTCAAGTTGGTATTGAAGCCCTTATTCTCCTCAAATGGTTGTTTCGCGAAGAATTTCTTCAGTTTAATCTTTCTCATGGTCTCATGAAACTCAGTCCGGCATTTAAAAGCATCATGGATCGGGGTGGGAACGAATCCCAGCCCTTTGTTAAGTACACGTTCTTCCTCCACTGTTAATTGATGGTCGGACAGGTTGACCACAATGCTCATCACAGTGGCTTCTTTCCCCTGCTCCGTGTCAGTCGTGGGGAGAATGTTTGCCATTGTTGTGGTAGCCGACTGCCGCGTCCTTTTCCTTTCCCTTGTTGTCCCGGTCCCTTGTTGGACGCTTGTCCCTGTTCTAAAAAACTCCGTAGCAAGGTACTCAGGTCAGTGTTGGAAGCTTCCGATTGGTTAAATCTTACTCTGCTGGTACTAGGTCCTGGCTCAGGCTCGTCCTCACTGGATGTATTGTCAAAGGTCCAGTTTGCAGGTGTTCGTCTTTGTGGTTGAAATCTGGCTCCTCTGCCTCTTCTCCCTCCTCCGAATTGCTGTGGCTGTTGTTGATCTTGAGTCGGTTCGTAGTATGAATCATTAACGTAGGGGAAAGCCCATTCATGTGTGTAGCGTTGTAAATTACGCTGCAATCCCCTTATTTTCTGTGTTATCATATATTGTTTATATTCTTCCAGATCGTCTTGAATTTTTTGTAGATGGTCTTTTGCGTCAGTGAAACTACTGTCCCGACTGATGGCCTCCTCAAGTTCTACGATCTCCTTAAGTACTTCTTCACTTAATCTCTGAGCTGTACTTATTATCAATATTAACCAATCCCTGGTACACTTATTAGCGATAAAGCTCCAATCGCGTCGGAACTGTTTATCGTCAAGGAAGATCCGCGGTTCTATTCTCACTATTAGACTTGCAGGTGAGGCTCCAGCCTGATAATATTCAGTCATAAGAGCCCCATGCAAGGCAATTCTTATGTGTTTCTTTTTCAGATTACTTAGTTTCTCCCATTCTTCTCTGACTTTGTTATTACCGGAGAGGGGATTCCCTTCAAATAATGATGGGCGTGCAAAAATTGCCGCGATCTGTTCATTTGTGAAAGCCAGGCAATTTTTGTCCATTCTCAGAATACAGACTTATTGGTGGTTTGATTATGCAGTGAGTGGTAGGGAAACCAGGTTAAGGTGACCACACTTATGCGATAAAAATCAGAGTTACGACGTAAGGTTGTATAGGAGTACTCTCACAGCTGAGCCGCCGTACACAAGGCACTACAAAAATAGGAGTCTAGAGGGAAAGACAAACCGAACTAGAACGCCCTCCACTCTGAAAGCTAATAAACAACAACAGTCCTAGTTCTCATGGCAATATTCATTTGCTGCACTGTAAACATCCATGGTCGAAATTCGTCATCCAAGGGATCTCTTTAGTCTCAAGAAAATCCTAAGATGTTTCAATTTATTGCCTCTTTAAAACAACAACCTCTCTGATTGATACAAACAGGACAGCACAAACAAAAAAAGTGTGAAAAGCGAGATGGCACCTCACGGGCGCACCACCAATGGGACCCCTGGTTGGTACTCACCAGGATGGCCCTGTTCTCATCATCGGTGCCATCAAGCTAAAACCAAAAAACGTGTCTCGAACCTCAAAAATAAAAAGACAGTGAATGGTGCAGTGGACACAACTTATATGTGACAAAACTAACGACATTTAACATATAAGTCACTGAGCAACTGGGACCATAAACTTTACTTTCATTCCCTTCTCTGTTGCAAAACAGCGAACACACATATACTAAAAAAGAAGAGAGTAAATACTACCTATCGATTCACTCTCTACTTACAGCCGACATGTTTCATTGCCTTGGTTTCTATCAGGCAATTTCTTCAGGGCAATACACTTTAAATGCCACTGCAAGAGACACTGAAGCTTGGGTGCTGTAACATAAACAAACAAGAGTATGGTCACCTGGTGTCCCTCTCTATGTTCTGCATATCAGACTATCAAACCACCATGCTATATTGGTAAATAAATGAAAGAATTCCATTTACCCTGCATGCAGTTTTGCCTCTCATACCAGTGATGAAATTATGCTAAAATCGGAATCCAGCTCCCTTAGGTGAGCATGGTCCTTACTCCCCGTTCGAGAAAGTTACTGCAATGTAAAAACACAAAGCATTCAGTTATTTCAGTATGGGAGCCTACTCCTAACTAGCGCATTGCAAACAGCCAAAATGCAGTTAGGCTAGATGTTACCGGTGTCAGAGTAGCGGTCGGCGTCCTCTCAACCCTCGAGCGCCGACCGAATGAATCTCTGTTTATTTACCGGCTATGGAGTTGCACGTTTGCGCGCTAGGATTGGTCCGCGACGATAGATCACGTGGGCCAAGGCTGCCGGTTTTCAGGATCTCGGATTGGTTCCTGAGGTCGCGTACCTCGCATTTCAATTGGTCCCCAGTGTCAGATGACACGGGACCCGGCTGCCGATTTTCGGAGACTGTGATAGGACCCAGACTATCCTCATACTGAGTGCCGGTCTTCAGAGGAAAGACGCGGCCATTTGTAAACGGACCCTTAAGCCTGGAACAGAATGGAATATTGGAATTGAACCAATGTGTTATTGTTTAATATACGCCAATGTTTATAGCTAAACTGCACTATTAAAATAAACGTGTCCCGTATTTAGCTAGTGTAGAATTTAGGTGTTGGCAAATTCGCAGTATATTAAGGATTTATAATGGCAACTCACCCCGTGTTCTAAGAGTGAAAAGGACCAAGGGCGAAGAAGACAATTATAGGCTAGTAAGGGCCTATCACATGTTAAGCCTAGTCAGATCAGATATGGTGGGAGTCATAGTTCTACTGAAATGGAAATAGGGTCTATTAATATAGATGTTATTATTTTTAGATGTTGATTTTAATTTAGGATGGAGGAGTACCACCAGTCATAAAGGACAGCAGACCACTGCGCTAGAAGACAGCTCTTTAGATGGTTAACGCAACTTATTCCATTCCAGTAGTTCGTTCAGCCCTTTCTGTTCGCTTTGTTCTTGATATATCCAGCGAGCTTCCTTGTTGATTAATCGTCTTTCCACAGACTGCGCATCGCCCATCACTCTCTCCAACACTACCCAGGTAAAGGTGTGTTTATTGCGGTGGCAATGTTGCACTAACTTCGTAGTCAGTTTTCCAATCCTTATTGTACTGACATGCTCCTGGATGCGGAGTTTGATCTTACGTGTGGTGAGTCCGATGTATTCCAAACCACACTCACATTTTAATCTGTATACCACGTTGGTTGTATTACAGTTACTGAAGTGATTCAGTGACCAAGTATTTCCAGATTGAAGAGTCACGGTGGTGGTTTTCTTTGTCAAGGGGCACACAGAACAGCCCCCGCATGGGAAGTGTCCTTTAGGGATGGTAGTGTTCTCAGTTTCTGGTCTTCCAAAACTTCTGGTGTGAACCAGTTTGTCTTTCAGGTTACTCGCTCTTCGGAAGGCAAACCGTGGAGGTGGCATCTTAAAGTCTGCTGTAGAAAGTAGAGACCAGTGTTTCCTGATCGACTGGCGGATTTTTGTGGCCATGGGATCATAGGTCATGACTACAGGTAGACAGTCTGATTTTTCTTTGACTTGTGTCTCTAACAAGGCTGCTCTGGGTGTATTCAAGGCTCTTTTCTGGGCTTGCTTGACTACTCTCCGTGGGTAGTCACGGGCTTCCAGTTTCGAACTTAGGACTCCTGCTTGTTCCTTATATAGTTCCGTTGATGAGCAGTTTCGCCTGTACCTGAGAAATTGTCCTACAGGGAGATTGTCCCTCAGTGCTCTTGGATGATATGACCGATATGACAGTAGTGAATTCCTATCGGTCGGCTTTTGATGTACACTTGTTCGGAAACCTCCTCCAGATGCCTCAATATCCAGATCAAGATAGACTGCCTTTGTGTGGTGGTAATTCCAGGTGAACCGCAGGCTCATGTCTTGAGTGTTCAGCCAATTTAAAAATTGGACCAGGAGTGCTTCTTCCCCTGTCCAAAGGAGGAGCACATCATCAATGTATCGCCTCCAGAGACGTATGTGGTCTCTGAAGGGATTGATGTCCGATTCGATGATGTGCTCCTCAAATTGGCCCACGTAAATGCAGGCAAGGCTAGGTGCCATCGTAGCTCCCATAGACGTTCCCGTCACTTGTAGAAAGAGGTCATCTTTATAGCAGAAAAAGTTTCTTGTGAGAGCGATTTCCACACACTGTAACACAAAGCTTTGTGGGGCATCGTAGAACCATTCCTGTGTGGCCAATGCTCTGGATGCGGCCACTAGTGCGGCATCCTGAGGGATACATGAGTACAAGGACTCTATGTCTATAGTCACAATATATTCGTTGGCAGGTTCAAATGTTATTTGGTCCAGGACATTTAAGATGTCCATGGTGTCCTTGACGTAAGATTTCTGGGTTACCACTGATTCGCGGAGAAAGTAATCAGCGAACTGTGATAAGGGCTCCAGAATGGATTGGATTCCAGATACAATTGGCCGACCCGGAGGAGGCCGGGCCGGCTTATGTATCTTCGGCAGGATGTAGAAGGCAGGGGTCCTGGGATTGGTATTAACGAGGAACTCAGCTTCCTTCGCACTTATCCACTTCTTCTCCTTCGCAGTCCCCACTAGGTCAGTTATCATTTTCATAAGATCTGGAGTGGGATCTTTGGTGAGCGGTTGGTAGTTGGCTCTCACATTAAGTAGGCGGCGAACTTCAGCCTCGTAATCACAGGTGTTTAATATAACGATGGCTCCGCCTTTGTCGGCGCTTTTTATAGTGATGTTGTCATTCCTCTGGAGGGACTTCATTGCCTCCCAATCACTCTTCGTCATATTTTTGAATCCACCTGATTTGTTGTTATTTTCTATTCTCCCAATTTCCTCTAGAACTTTAGCCTCAAAAACTGCCACTTCGGGGCCTGTTGCTCCGGTAGGGGGGCAAAAAGTAGAAGGTTTTTTCAAGTTGGTATTGAAGCCCTTATTCTCCTCAAATGGTTGTTTCGCGAAGAATTTCTTCAGTTTAATCTTTCTCATGGTCTCATGAAACTCAGTCCGGCATTTAAAAGCATCATGGATCGGGGTGGGAACGAATCCCAGCCCTTTGTTAAGTACACGTTCTTCCTCCACTGTTAATTGATGGTCGGACAGGTTGACCACAATGCTCATCACAGTGGCTTCTTTCCCCTGCTCCGTGTCAGTCGTGGGGAGAATGTTTGCCATTGTTGTGGTAGCCGACTGCCGCGTCCTTTTCCTTTCCCTTGTTGTCCCGGTCCCTTGTTGGACGCTTGTCCCTGTTCTAAAAAACTCCGTAGCAAGGTACTCAGGTCAGTGTTGGAAGCTTCCGATTGGTTAAATCTTACTCTGCTGGTACTAGGTCCTGGCTCAGGCTCGTCCTCACTGGATGTATTGTCAAAGGTCCAGTTTGCAGGTGTTCGTCTTTGTGGTTGAAATCTGGCTCCTCTGCCTCTTCTCCCTCCTCCGAATTGCTGTGGCTGTTGTTGTTCTTGAGTCGGTTCGTAGTATGAATCATTAACGTAGGGGAAAGCCCATTCATGTGTGTAGCGTTGTAAATTACGCTGCAATCCCCTTATTTTCTGTGTTATCATATATTGTTTATATTCTTCCAGATCGTCTTGAATTTTTTGTAGATGGTCTTTTGCGTCAGTGAAACTACTGTCCCGACTGATGGCCTCCTCAAGTTCTACGATCTCCTTAAGTACTTCTTCACTTAATCTCTGAGCTGTACTTATTATCAATATTAGCCTCATAGATGCTATTAAACATTCCTCCCCAGTGCTGCGCTGTCCATTGGAACTAGTGCTGAATGGACGTCCAATGGTCGTGCGCAGCACTGGGGAGGTAGTGCTGCCGTCGGCCAATGCACCGAGGCAGCACTTAAGGGGTTAACCAATCCCTGGTACACTTATTAGCGATAAAGCTCCAATCGCGTCGGAACTGTTTATCGTCAAGGAAGATCCGCGGTTCTATTCTCACTATTAGACTTTTAGACTTGCAGGTGAGGCTCCAGCCTGAACACTCAAGACATGAGCCTGCGGTTCACCTGGAATTACCACCACACAAAGGCAGTCTATCTTGATCTGGATATTGAGGCATCTGGAGGAGGTTTCCGAACAAGTGTACATCAAAAGCCGACCGATAGGAATTCACTACTGTCATATCGGTCATATCATCCAAGAGCACTGAGGGACAATCTCCCTGTAGGACAATTTCTCAGGTACAGGCGAAACTGCTCATCAACGGAACTATATAAGGAACAAGCAGGAGTCCTAAGTTCGAAACTGGAAGCCCGTGACTACCCACGGAGAGTAGTCAAGCAAGCCCAGAAAAGAGCCTTGAATACACCCAGAGCAGCCTTGTTAGAGACACAAGTCAAAGAAAAATCAGACTGTCTACCTGTAGTCATGACCTATGATCCCATGGCCACAAAAATCCGCCAGTCGATCAGGAAACACTGGTCTCTACTTTCTACAGCGGACTTTAAGATGCCACCTCCACGGTTTGCCTTCCGAAGAGCGAGTAACCTGAAAGACAAACTGGTTCACACCAGAAGTTTTGGAAGACCAGAAACTGAGAACACTACCATCCCTAAAGGACACTTCCCATGCGGGGGCTGTTCTGTGTGCCCCTTGACAAAGAAAACCACCACCGTGACTCTTCAATCTGGAAATACTTGGTCACTGAATCACTTCAGTAACTGTAATACAACCAACGTGGTATACAGATTAAAATGTGAGTGTGGTTTGGAATACATCGGACTCACCACACGTAAGATCAAACTCCGCATCCAGGAGCATGTCAGTACAATAAGGATTGGAAAACTGACTACGAAGTTAGTGCAACATTGCCACCGCAATAAACACACCTTTACCTGGGTAGTGTTGGAGAGAGTGATGGGCGATGCGCAGTCTGTGGAAAGACGATTAATCAGCAAGGAAGCTCGCTGGATATATTAAGAACAAAGCGAACAGAAAGGGCTGAACGAACTACTGGAATGGAATAAGTTGCGTTAACCATCTAAAGAGCTGTCTTCTAGCGCAGTGGTCTGCTGTCCTTTATGACTGGTGGTACTCCTCCATCCTAAATTAAAATCAACATCTAAAAATAATAACATCTATATTAATAGACCCTATTTCCATTTCAGTAGAACTATGACTCCCACCATATCTGATCTGACTAGGCTTAACATGTGATAGGCCCTTACTAGCCTATAATTGTCTTCTTCGCCCTTGGTCCTTTTCACTCTTAGAACACGGGGTGAGTTGCCATTATAAATCCTTAATATACTGCGAATTTGCCAACACCTAAATTCTACACTAGCTAAATACGGGACACGTTTATTTTAATAGTGCAGTTTAGCTATAAACATTGGCGTATATTAAACAATAACACATTGGTTCAATTCCCATATTCCATTCTGTTCCAGGCTTAAGGGTCCGTTTACAAATGGCCGCGTCTTTCCTCTGAAGACCGGCACTCAGTATGAGGATAGTCTGGGTCCTATCACAGTCTCCGAAAATCGGCAGCCGGGTCCCGTGTCATCTGACACTGGGGACCAATTGAAATGCGAGGTACGCGACCTCAGGAACCAATCCGAGATCCTGAAAACCGGCAGCCTTGGCCCACGTGATCTATCGTCGCGGACCAATCCTAGCGCGCAAACGTGCAACTCCATAGCCGGTAAATAAACAGAGATTCATTCGGTCGGCGCTCGAGGGTTGAGAGGACGCCGACCGCTACTCTGACACCGGTAACATCTAGCCTAACTGCATTTTGGCTGTTTGCAATGCGCTAGTTAGGAGTAGGCTCCCATACTGAAATAACTGAATGCTTTGTGTTTTTACATTGCAGTAACTTTCTCGAACGGGGAGTAAGGACCATGCTCACCTAAGGGAGCTGGATTCCGATTTTAGCATAATTTCATCACTGGTATGAGAGGCAAAACTGCATGCAGGGTAAATGGAATTCTTTCATTTATTTACCAATATAGCATGGTGGTTTGATAGTCTGATATGCAGAACATAGAGAGGGACACCAGGTGACCATACTCTTGTTTGTTTATGTTACAGCACCCAAGCTTCAGTGTCTCTTGCAGTGGCATTTAAAGTGTATTGCCCTGAAGAAATTGCCTGATAGAAACCAAGGCAATGAAACATGTCGGCTGTAAGTAGAGAGTGAATCGATAGGTAGTATTTACTCTCTTCTTTTTTAGTATATGTGTGTTCGCTGTTTTGCAACAGAGAAGGGAATGAAAGTAAAGTTTATGGTCCCAGTTGCTCAGTGACTTATATGTTAAATGTCGTTAGTTTTGTCACATATAAGTTGTGTCCACTGCACCATTCACTGTCTTTTTATTTTTGAGGTTCGAGACACGTTTTTTGGTTTTAGCTTGATGGCACCGATGATGAGAACAGGGCCATCCTGGTGAGTACCAACCAGGGGTCCCATTGGTGGTGCGCCCGTGAGGTGCCATCTCACTTTTCACACTTTTTTTGTTTGTGCTGTCCTGTTTGTATCAATCAGAGAGGTTGTTGTTTTAAAGAGGCAATAAATTGAAACATCTTAGGATTTTCTTGAGACTAAAGAGATCCCTTGGATGACGAATTTCGACCATGGATGTTTACAGTGCAGCAAATGAATATTGCCATGAGAACTAGGACTGTTGTTGTTTATTAGCTTTCAGAGTGGAGGGCGTTCTAGTTCGGTTTGTCTTTCCCTCTAGACTCCTATTTTTGTAGTGCCTTGTGTACGGCGGCTCAGCCGTGAGAGTACTCCTATACAACCTTACGTCGTAACTCTGATTTTTATCGCATAAGTGTGGTCACCTTAACCTGGTTTCCCTACCACTCACTGCATAATCAAACCACCAATAAGTCTGTATTCTGAGAATGGACAAAAATTGCCTGGCTTTCACGAATGAACAGATCGCGGCAATTTTTGCACGCCCATCATTATTTGAAGGGAATCCCCTCTCCGGTAATAACAAAGTCAGAGAAGAATGGGAGAAAATAAGTAATCTGAAAAAGAAACACATAAGAATTGCCTTGCATGGGGCTCTTATGACTGAATATTATCAGGCTGGAGCCTCACCTGCAAGTCTAATAGTGAGAATAGAACCGCGGATCTTCCTTGACGATAAACAGTTCCGACGCGATTGGAGCTTTATCGCTAATAAGTGTACCAGGGATTGGTTAATATTGATAATAAGTACAGCTCAGAGATTAAGTGAAGAAGTACTTAAGGAGATCGTAGAACTTGAGGAGGCCATCAGTCGGGACAGTAGTTTCACTGACGCAAAAGACCATCTACAAAAAATTCAAGACGATCTGGAAGAATATAAACAATATATGATAACACAGAAAATAAGGGGATTGCAGCGTAATTTACAACGCTACACACATGAATGGGCTTTCCCCTACGTTAATGATTCATACTACGAACCGACTCAAGAACAACAACAGCCACAGCAATTCGGAGGAGGGAGAAGAGGCAGAGGAGCCAGATTTCAACCACAAAGACGAACACCTGCAAACTGGACCTTTGACAATACATCCAGTGAGGACGAGCCTGAGCCAGGACCTAGTACCAGCAGAGTAAGATTTAACCAATCGGAAGCTTCCAACACTGACCTGAGTACCTTGCTACGGAGTTTTTTAGAACAGGGACAAGCGTCCAACAAGGGACCGGGACAACAAGGGAAAGGAAAAGGACGCGGCAGTCGGCTACCACAACAATGGCAAACATTCTCCCCACGACTGACACGGAGCAGGGGAAAGAAGCCACTGTGATGAGCATTGTGGTCAACCTGTCCGACCATCAATTAACAGTGGAGGAAGAACGTGTACTTAACAAAGGGCTGGGATTCGTTCCCACCCCGATCCATGATGCTTTTAAATGCCGGACTGAGTTTCATGAGACCATGAGAAAGATTAAACTGAAGAAATTCTTCGCGAAACAACCATTTGAGGAGAATAAGGGCTTCAATACCAACTTGAAAAAACCTTCTACTTTTTGCCCCCCTACCGGAGCAACAGGCCCCGAAGTGGCAGTTTTTGAGGCTAAAGTTCTAGAGGAAATTGGGAGAATAGAAAATAACAACAAATCAGGTGGATTCAAAAATATGACGAAGAGTGATTGGGAGGCAATGAAGTCCCTCCAGAGGAATGACAACATCACTATAAAAAGCGCCGACAAAGGCGGAGCCATCGTTATATTAAACACCTGTGATTACGAGGCTGAAGTTCGCCGCCTACTTAATGTGAGAGCCAACTACCAACCGCTCACCAAAGATCCCACTCCAGATCTTATGAAAATGATAACTGACCTAGTGGGGACTGCGAAGGAGAAGAAGTGGATAAGTGCGAAGGAAGCTGAGTTCCTCGTTAATACCAATCCCAGGACCCCTGCCTTCTACATCCTGCCGAAGATACATAAGCCGGCCCGGCCTCCTCCGGGTCGGCCAATTGTATCTGGAATCCAATCCATTCTGGAGCCCTTATCACAGTTCGCTGATTACTTTCTCCGCGAATCAGTGGTAACCCAGAAATCTTACGTCAAGGACACCATGGACATCTTAAATGTCCTGGACCAAATAACATTTGAACCTGCCAACGAATATATTGTGACTATAGACATAGAGTCCTTGTACTCATGTATCCCTCAGGATGCCGCACTAGTGGCCGCATCCAGAGCATTGGCCACACAGGAATGGTTCTACGATGCCCCACAAAGCTTTGTGTCACAGTGTGTGGAAATCGCTCTCACAAGAAACTTTTTCTGCTATAAAGATGACCTCTTTCTACAAGTGACGGGAACGTCTATGGGAGCTACGATGGCACCTAGCCTTGCCTGCATTTACGTGGGCCAATTTGAGGAGCACATCATCGAATCGGACATCAATCCCTTCAGAGACCACATACGTCTCTGGAGGCGATACATTGATGATGTGCTCCTCCTTTGGACAGGGGAAGAAGCACTCCTGGTCCAATTTTTAAATTGGCTGAACACTCAAGACATGAGCCTGCGGTTCACCTGGAATTACCACCACACAAAGGCAGTCTATCTTGATCTGGATATTGAGGCATCTGGAGGAGGTTTCCGAACAAGTGTACATCAAAAGCCGACCGATAGGAATTCACTACTGTCATATCGGTCATATCATCCAAGAGCACTGAGGGACAATCTCCCTGTAGGACAATTTCTCAGGTACAGGCGAAACTGCTCATCAACGGAACTATATAAGGAACAAGCAGGAGTCCTAAGTTCGAAACTGGAAGCCCGTGACTACCCACGGAGAGTAGTCAAGCAAGCCCAGAAAAGAGCCTTGAATACACCCAGAGCAGCCTTGTTAGAGACACAAGTCAAAGAAAAATCAGACTGTCTACCTGTAGTCATGACCTATGATCCCATGGCCACAAAAATCCGCCAGTCGATCAGGAAACACTGGTCTCTACTTTCTACAGCGGACTTTAAGATGCCACCTCCACGGTTTGCCTTCCGAAGAGCGAGTAACCTGAAAGACAAACTGGTTCACACCAGAAGTTTTGGAAGACCAGAAACTGAGAACACTACCATCCCTAAAGGACACTTCCCATGCGGGGGCTGTTCTGTGTGCCGCTTGACAAAGAAAACCACCACCGTGACTCTTCAATCTGGAAATACTTGGTCACTGAATCACTTCAGTAACTGTAATACAACCAACGTGGTATACAGATTAAAATGTGAGTGTGGTTTGGAATACATCGGACTCACCACACGTAAGATCAAACTCCGCATCCAGGAGCATGTCAGTACAATAAGGATTGGAAAACTGACTACGAAGTTAGTGCAACATTGCCACCGCAATAAACACACCTTTACCTGGGTAGTGTTGGAGAGAGTGATGGGCGATGCGCAGCCTGTGGAAAGACGATTAATCAACAAGGAAGCGCGCTGGATATATCAAGAACAAAGCGAACAGAAAGGGCTGAACGAACTACTGGAATGGAATAAGTTGCGTTAACCATCTAAAGAGCTGTCTTCTAGCGCAGTGGTCTGCTGTCCTTTATGACTGGTGGTACTCCTCCATCCTAAATTAAAATCAACATCTAAAAATAATAACATCTATATTAATAGACCCTATTTCCATTTCAGTAGAACTATGACTCCCACCATATCTGATCTGACTAGGCTTAACATGTGATAGGCCCTTACTAGCCTATAATTGTCTTCTTCGCCCTTGGTCCTTTTCACTCTTAGAACACGGGGTGAGTTGCCATTATAAATCCTTAATATACTGCGAATTTGCCAACACCTAAATTCTACACTAGCTAAATACGGGACACGTTTATTTTAATAGTGCAGTTTAGCTATAAACATTGGCGTATATTAAACAATAACACATTGGTTCAATTCCCATATTCCATTCTGTTCCAGGCTTAAGGGTCCGTTTACAAATGGCCGCGTCTTTCCTCTGAAGACCGGCACTCAGTATGAGGATAGTCTGGGTCCTATCACAGTCTCCGAAAATCGGCAGCCGGGTCCCGTGTCATCTGACACTGGGGACCAATTGAAATGCGAGGTACGCGACCTCAGGAACCAATCCGAGATCCTGAAAACCGGCAGCCTTGGCCCACGTGATCTATCGTCGCGGACCAATCCTAGCGCGCAAACGTGCAACTCCATAGCCGGTAAATAAACAGAGATTCATTCGGTCGGCGCTCGAGGGTTGAGAGGACGCCGACCGCTACTCTGACACCGGTAACATCTAGCCTAACTGCATTTTGGCTGTTTGCAATGCGCTAGTTAGGAGTAGGCTCCCATACTGAAATAACTGAATGCTTTGTGTTTTTACATTGCAGTAACTTTCTCGAACGGGGAGTAAGGACCATGCTCACCTAAGGGAGCTGGATTCCGATTTTAGCATAATTTCATCACTGGTATGAGAGGCAAAACTGCATGCAGGGTAAATGGAATTCTTTCATTTATTTACCAATATAGCATGGTGGTTTGATAGTCTGATATGCAGAACATAGAGAGGGACACCAGGTGACCATACTCTTGTTTGTTTATGTTACAGCACCCAAGCTTCAGTGTCTCTTGCAGTGGCATTTAAAGTGTATTGCCCTGAAGAAATTGCCTGATAGAAACCAAGGCAATGAAACATGTCGGCTGTAAGTAGAGAGTGAATCGATAGGTAGTATTTACTCTCTTCTTTTTTAGTATATGTGTGTTCGCTGTTTTGCAACAGAGAAGGGAATGAAAGTAAAGTTTATGGTCCCAGTTGCTCAGTGACTTATATGTTAAATGTCGTTAGTTTTGTCACATATAAGTTGTGTCCACTGCACCATTCACTGTCTTTTTATTTTTGAGGTTCGAGACACGTTTTTTGGTTTTAGCTTGATGGCACCGATGATGAGAACAGGGCCATCCTGGTGAGTACCAACCAGGGGTCCCATTGGTGGTGCGCCCGTGAGGTGCCATCTCGCTTTTCACACTTTTTTTGTTTGTGCTGTCCTGTTTGTATCAATCAGAGAGGTTGTTGTTTTAAAGAGGCAATAAATTGAAACATCTTAGGATTTTCTCGAGACTAAAGAGATCCCTTGGATGACGAATTTCGACCATGGATGTTTACAGTGCAGCAAATGAATATTGCCATGAGAACTAGGACTGTTGTTGTTTATTAGCTTTCAGAGTGGAGGGCGTTCTAGTTCGGTTTGTCTTTCCCTCTAGACTCCTATTTTTGTAGTGCCTTGTGTACGGCGGCTCAGCCGTGAGAGTACTCCTATACAACCTTACGTCGTAACTCTGATTTTTATCGCATAAGTGTGGTCACCTTAACCTGGTTTCCCTACCACTCACTGCATAATCAAACCACCAATAAGTCTGTATTCTGAGAATGGACAAAAATTGCCTGGCTTTCACGAATGAACAGATCGCGGCAATTTTTGCACGCCCATCATTATTTGAAGGGAATCCCCTCTCCGGTAATAACAAAGTCAGAGAAGAATGGGAGAAACTAAGTAATCTGAAAAAGAAACACATAAGAATTGCCTTGCATGGGGCTCTTATGACTGAATATTATCAGGCTGGAGCCTCACCTGCAAGTCTAATAGTGAGAATAGAACCGCGGATCTTCCTTGACGATAAACAGTTCCGACGCGATTGGAGCTTTATCGCTAATAAGTGTACCAGGGATTGGTTAATATTGATAATAAGTACAGCTCAGAGATTAAGTGAAGAAGTACTTAAGGAGATCGTAGAACTTGAGGAGGCCATCAGTCGGGACAGTAGTTTCACTGACGCAAAAGACCATCTACAAAAAATTCAAGACGATCTGGAAGAATATAAACAATATATGATAACACAGAAAATAAGGGGATTGCAGCGTAATTTACAACGCTACACACATGAATGGGCTTTCCCCTACGTTAATGATTCATACTACGAACCGACTCAAGAACAACAACAGCCACAGCAATTCGGAGGAGGGAGAAGAGGCAGAGGAGCCAGATTTCAACCACAAAGACGAACACCTGCAAACTGGACCTTTGACAATACATCCAGTGAGGACGAGCCTGAGCCAGGACCTAGTACCAGCAGAGTAAGATTTAACCAATCGGAAGCTTCCAACACTGACCTGAGTACCTTGCTACGGAGTTTTTTAGAACAGGGACAAGCGTCCAACAAGGGACCGGGACAACAAGGGAAAGGAAAAGGACGCGGCAGTCGGCTACCACAACAATGGCAAACATTCTCCCCACGACTGACACGGAGCAGGGGAAAGAAGCCACTGTGATGAGCATTGTGGTCAACCTGTCCGACCATCAATTAACAGTGGAGGAAGAACGTGTACTTAACAAAGGGCTGGGATTCGTTCCCACCCCGATCCATGATGCTTTTAAATGCCGGACTGAGTTTCATGAGACCATGAGAAAGATTAAACTGAAGAAATTCTTCGCGAAACAACCATTTGAGGAGAATAAGGGCTTCAATACCAACTTGAAAAAACCTTCTACTTTTTGCCCCCCTACCGGAGCAACAGGCCCCGAAGTGGCAGTTTTTGAGGCTAAAGTTCTAGAGGAAATTGGGAGAATAGAAAATAACAACAAATCAGGTGGATTCAAAAATATGACGAAGAGTGATTGGGAGGCAATGAAGTCCCTCCAGAGGAATGACAACATCACTATAAAAAGCGCCGACAAAGGCGGAGCCATCGTTATATTAAACACCTGTGATTACGAGGCTGAAGTTCGCCGCCTACTTAATGTGAGAGCCAACTACCAACCGCTCACCAAAGATCCCACTCCAGATCTTATGAAAATGATAACTGACCTAGTGGGGACTGCGAAGGAGAAGAAGTGGATAAGTGCGAAGGAAGCTGAGTTCCTCGTTAATACCAATCCCAGGACCCCTGCCTTCTACATCCTGCCGAAGATACATAAGCCGGCCCGGCCTCCTCCGGGTCGGCCAATTGTATCTGGAATCCAATCCATTCTGGAGCCCTTATCACAGTTCGCTGATTACTTTCTCCGCGAATCAGTGGTAACCCAGAAATCTTACGTCAAGGACACCATGGACATCTTAAATGTCCTGGACCAAATAACATTTGAACCTGCCAACGAATATATTGTGACTATAGACATAGAGTCCTTGTACTCATGTATCCCTCAGGATGCCGCACTAGTGGCCGCATCCAGAGCATTGGCCACACAGGAATGGTTCTACGATGCCCCACAAAGCTTTGTGTTACAGTGTGTGGAAATCGCTCTCACAAGAAACTTTTTCTGCTATAAAGATGACCTCTTTCTACAAGTGACGGGAACGTCTATGGGAGCTACGATGGCACCTAGCCTTGCCTGCATTTACGTGGGCCAATTTGAGGAGCACATCATCGAATCGGACATCAATCCCTTCAGAGACCACATACGTCTCTGGAGGCGATACATTGATGATGTGCTCCTCCTTTGGACAGGGGAAGAAGCACTCCTGGTCCAATTTTTAAATTGGCTGAACACTCAAGACATGAGCCTGCGGTTCACCTGGAATTACCACCACACAAAGGCAGTCTATCTTGATCTGGATATTGAGGCATCTGGAGGAGGTTTCCGAACAAGTGTACATCAAAAGCCGACCGATAGGAATTCACTACTGTCATATCGGTCATATCATCCAAGAGCACTGAGGGACAATCTCCCTGTAGGACAATTTCTCAGGTACAGGCGAAACTGCTCATCAACGGAACTATATAAGGAACAAGCAGGAGTCCTAAGTTCGAAACTGGAAGCCCGTGACTACCCACGGAGAGTAGTCAAGCAAGCCCAGAAAAGAGCCTTGAATACACCCAGAGCAGCCTTGTTAGAGACACAAGTCAAAGAAAAATCAGACTGTCTACCTGTAGTCATGACCTATGATCCCATGGCCACAAAAATCCGCCAGTCGATCAGGAAACACTGGTCTCTACTTTCTACAGCGGACTTTAAGATGCCACCTCCACGGTTTGCCTTCCGAAGAGCGAGTAACCTGAAAGACAAACTGGTTCACACCAGAAGTTTTGGAAGACCAGAAACTGAGAACACTACCATCCCTAAAGGACACTTCCCATGCGGGGGCTGTTCTGTGTGCCGCTTGACAAAGAAAACCACCACCGTGACTCTTCAATCTGGAAATACTTGGTCACTGAATCACTTCAGTAACTGTAATACAACCAACGTGGTATACAGATTAAAATGTGAGTGTGGTTTGGAATACATCGGACTCACCACACGTAAGATCAAACTCCGCATCCAGGAGCATGTCAGTACAATAAGGATTGGAAAACTGACTACGAAGTTAGTGCAACATTGCCACCGCAATAAACACACCTTTACCTGGGTAGTGTTGGAGAGAGTGATGGGCGATGCGCAGCCTGTGGAAAGACGATTAATCAACAAGGAAGCGCGCTGGATATATCAAGAACAAAGCGAACAGAAAGGGCTGAACGAACTACTGGAATGGAATAAGTTGCGTTAACCATCTAAAGAGCTGTCTTCTAGCGCAGTGGTCTGCTGTCCTTTATGACTGGTGGTACTCCTCCATCCTAAATTAAAATCAACATCTAAAAATAATAACATCTATATTAATAGACCCTATTTCCATTTCAGTAGAACTATGACTCCCACCATATCTGATCTGACTAGGCTTAACATGTGATAGGCCCTTACTAGCCTATAATTGTCTTCTTCGCCCTTGGTCCTTTTCACTCTTAGAACACGGGGTGAGTTGCCATTATAAATCCTTAATATACTGCGAATTTGCCAACACCTAAATTCTACACTAGCTAAATACGGGACACGTTTATTTTAATAGTGCAGTTTAGCTATAAACATTGGCGTATATTAAACAATAACACATTGGTTCAATTCCCATATTCCATTCTGTTCCAGGCTTAAGGGTCCGTTTACAAATGGCCGCGTCTTTCCTCTGAAGACCGGCACTCAGTATGAGGATAGTCTGGGTCCTATCACAGTCTCCGAAAATCGGCAGCCGGGTCCCGTGTCATCTGACACTGGGGACCAATTGAAATGCGAGGTACGCGACCTCAGGAACCAATCCGAGATCCTGAAAACCGGCAGCCTTGGCCCACGTGATCTATCGTCGCGGACCAATCCTAGCGCGCAAACGTGCAACTCCATAGCCGGTAAATAAACAGAGATTCATTCGGTCGGCGCTCGAGGGTTGAGAGGACGCCGACCGCTACTCTGACACCGGTAACATCTAGCCTAACTGCATTTTGGCTGTTTGCAATGCGCTAGTTAGGAGTAGGCTCCCATACTGAAATAACTGAATGCTTTGTGTTTTTACATTGCAGTAACTTTCTCGAACGGGGAGTAAGGACCATGCTCACCTAAGGGAGCTGGATTCCGATTTTAGCATAATTTCATCACTGGTATGAGAGGCAAAACTGCATGCAGGGTAAATGGAATTCTTTCATTTATTTACCAATATAGCATGGTGGTTTGATAGTCTGATATGCAGAACATAGAGAGGGACACCAGGTGACCATACTCTTGTTTGTTTATGTTACAGCACCCAAGCTTCAGTGTCTCTTGCAGTGGCATTTAAAGTGTATTGCCCTGAAGAAATTGCCTGATAGAAACCAAGGCAATGAAACATGTCGGCTGTAAGTAGAGAGTGAATCGATAGGTAGTATTTACTCTCTTCTTTTTTAGTATATGTGTGTTCGCTGTTTTGCAACAGAGAAGGGAATGAAAGTAAAGTTTATGGTCCCAGTTGCTCAGTGACTTATATGTTAAATGTCGTTAGTTTTGTCACATATAAGTTGTGTCCACTGCACCATTCACTGTCTTTTTATTTTTGAGGTTCGAGACACGTTTTTTGGTTTTAGCTTGATGGCACCGATGATGAGAACAGGGCCATCCTGGTGAGTACCAACCAGGGGTCCCATTGGTGGTGCGCCCGTGAGGTGCCATCTCGCTTTTCACACTTTTTTTGTTTGTGCTGTCCTGTTTGTATCAATCAGAGAGGTTGTTGTTTTAAAGAGGCAATAAATTGAAACATCTTAGGATTTTCTTGAGACTAAAGAGATCCCTTGGATGACGAATTTCGACCATGGATGTTTACAGTGCAGCAAATGAATATTGCCATGAGAACTAGGACTGTTGTTGTTTATTAGCTTTCAGAGTGGAGGGCGTTCTAGTTCGGTTTGTCTTTCCCTCTAGACTCCTATTTTTGTAGTGCCTTGTGTACGGCGGCTCAGCCGTGAGAGTACTCCTATACAACCTTACGTCGTAACTCTGATTTTTATCGCATAAGTGTGGTCACCTTAACCTGGTTTCCCTACCACTCACTGCATAATCAAACCACCAATAAGTCTGTATTCTGAGAATGGACAAAAATTGCCTGGCTTTCACGAATGAACAGATCGCGGCAATTTTTGCACGCCCATCATTATTTGAAGGGAATCCCCTCTCCGGTAATAACAAAGTCAGAGAAGAATGGGAGAAACTAAGTAATCTGAAAAAGAAACACATAAGAATTGCCTTGCATGGGGCTCTTATGACTGAATATTATCAGGCTGGAGCCTCACCTGCAAGTCTAATAGTGAGAATAGAACCGCGGATCTTCCTTGACGATAAACAGTTCCGACGCGATTGGAGCTTTATCGCTAATAAGTGTACCAGGGATTGGTTAATATTGATAATAAGTACAGCTCAGAGATTAAGTGAAGAAGTACTTAAGGAGATCGTAGAACTTGAGGAGGCCATCAGTCGGGACAGTAGTTTCACTGACGCAAAAGACCATCTACAAAAAATTCAAGACGATCTGGAAGAATATAAACAATATATGATAACACAGAAAATAAGGGGATTGCAGCGTAATTTACAACGCTACACACATGAATGGGCTTTCCCCTACGTTAATGATTCATACTACGAACCGACTCAAGAACAACAACAGCCACAGCAATTCGGAGGAGGGAGAAGAGGCAGAGGAGCCAGATTTCAACCACAAAGACGAACACCTGCAAACTGGACCTTTGACAATACATCCAGTGAGGACGAGCCTGAGCCAGGACCTAGTACCAGCAGAGTAAGATTTAACCAATCGGAAGCTTCCAACACTGACCTGAGTACCTTGCTACGGAGTTTTTTAGAACAGGGACAAGCGTCCAACAAGGGACCGGGACAACAAGGGAAAGGAAAAGGACGCGGCAGTCGGCTACCACAACAATGGCAAACATTCTCCCCACGACTGACACGGAGCAGGGGAAAGAAGCCACTGTGATGAGCATTGTGGTCAACCTGTCCGACCATCAATTAACAGTGGAGGAAGAACGTGTACTTAACAAAGGGCTGGGATTCGTTCCCACCCCGATCCATGATGCTTTTAAATGCCGGACTGAGTTTCATGAGACCATGAGAAAGATTAAACTGAAGAAATTCTTCGCGAAACAACCATTTGAGGAGAATAAGGGCTTCAATACCAACTTGAAAAAACCTTCTACTTTTTGCCCCCCTACCGGAGCAACAGGCCCCGAAGTGGCAGTTTTTGAGGCTAAAGTTCTAGAGGAAATTGGGAGAATAGAAAATAACAACAAATCAGGTGGATTCAAAAATATGACGAAGAGTGATTGGGAGGCAATGAAGTCCCTCCAGAGGAATGACAACATCACTATAAAAAGCGCCGACAAAGGCGGAGCCATCGTTATATTAAACACCTGTGATTACGAGGCTGAAGTTCGCCGCCTACTTAATGTGAGAGCCAACTACCAACCGCTCACCAAAGATCCCACTCCAGATCTTATGAAAATGATAACTGACCTAGTGGGGACTGCGAAGGAGAAGAAGTGGATAAGTGCGAAGGAAGCTGAGTTCCTCGTTAATACCAATCCCAGGACCCCTGCCTTCTACATCCTGCCGAAGATACATAAGCCGGCCCGGCCTCCTCCGGGTCGGCCAATTGTATCTGGAATCCAATCCATTCTGGAGCCCTTATCACAGTTCGCTGATTACTTTCTCCGCGAATCAGTGGTAACCCAGAAATCTTACGTCAAGGACACCATGGACATCTTAAATGTCCTGGACCAAATAACATTTGAACCTGCCAACGAATATATTGTGACTATAGACATAGAGTCCTTGTACTCATGTATCCCTCAGGATGCCGCACTAGTGGCCGCATCCAGAGCATTGGCCACACAGGAATGGTTCTACGATGCCCCACAAAGCTTTGTGTTACAGTGTGTGGAAATCGCTCTCACAAGAAACTTTTTCTGCTATAAAGATGACCTCTTTCTACAAGTGACGGGAACGTCTATGGGAGCTACGATGGCACCTAGCCTTGCCTGCATTTACGTGGGCCAATTTGAGGAGCACATCATCGAATCGGACATCAATCCCTTCAGAGACCACATACGTCTCTGGAGGCGATACATTGATGATGTGCTCCTCCTTTGGACAGGGGAAGAAGCACTCCTGGTCCAATTTTTAAATTGGCTGAACACTCAAGACATGAGCCTGCGGTTCACCTGGAATTACCACCACACAAAGGCAGTCTATCTTGATCTGGATATTGAGGCATCTGGAGGAGGTTTCCGAACAAGTGTACATCAAAAGCCGACCGATAGGAATTCACTACTGTCATATCGGTCATATCATCCAAGAGCACTGAGGGACAATCTCCCTGTAGGACAATTTCTCAGGTACAGGCGAAACTGCTCATCAACGGAACTATATAAGGAACAAGCAGGAGTCCTAAGTTCGAAACTGGAAGCCCGTGACTACCCACGGAGAGTAGTCAAGCAAGCCCAGAAAAGAGCCTTGAATACACCCAGAGCAGCCTTGTTAGAGACACAAGTCAAAGAAAAATCAGACTGTCTACCTGTAGTCATGACCTATGATCCCATGGCCACAAAAATCCGCCAGTCGATCAGGAAACACTGGTCTCTACTTTCTACAGCGGACTTTAAGATGCCACCTCCACGGTTTGCCTTCCGAAGAGCGAGTAACCTGAAAGACAAACTGGTTCACACCAGAAGTTTTGGAAGACCAGAAACTGAGAACACTACCATCCCTAAAGGACACTTCCCATGCGGGGGCTGTTCTGTGTGCCGCTTGACAAAGAAAACCACCACCGTGACTCTTCAATCTGGAAATACTTGGTCACTGAATCACTTCAGTAACTGTAATACAACCAACGTGGTATACAGATTAAAATGTGAGTGTGGTTTGGAATACATCGGACTCACCACACGTAAGATCAAACTCCGCATCCAGGAGCATGTCAGTACAATAAGGATTGGAAAACTGACTACGAAGTTAGTGCAACATTGCCACCGCAATAAACACACCTTTACCTGGGTAGTGTTGGAGAGAGTGATGGGCGATGCGCAGCCTGTGGAAAGACGATTAATCAACAAGGAAGCGCGCTGGATATATCAAGAACAAAGCGAACAGAAAGGGCTGAACGAACTACTGGAATGGAATAAGTTGCGTTAACCATCTAAAGAGCTGTCTTCTAGCGCAGTGGTCTGCTGTCCTTTATGACTGGTGGTACTCCTCCATCCTAAATTAAAATCAACATCTAAAAATAATAACATCTATATTAATAGACCCTATTTCCATTTCAGTAGAACTATGACTCCCACCATATCTGATCTGACTAGGCTTAACATGTGATAGGCCCTTACTAGCCTATAATTGTCTTCTTCGCCCTTGGTCCTTTTCACTCTTAGAACACGGGGTGAGTTGCCATTATAAATCCTTAATATACTGCGAATTTGCCAACACCTAAATTCTACACTAGCTAAATACGGGACACGTTTATTTTAATAGTGCAGTTTAGCTATAAACATTGGCGTATATTAAACAATAACACATTGGTTCAATTCCCATATTCCATTCTGTTCCAGGCTTAAGGGTCCGTTTACAAATGGCCGCGTCTTTCCTCTGAAGACCGGCACTCAGTATGAGGATAGTCTGGGTCCTATCACAGTCTCCGAAAATCGGCAGCCGGGTCCCGTGTCATCTGACACTGGGGACCAATTGAAATGCGAGGTACGCGACCTCAGGAACCAATCCGAGATCCTGAAAACCGGCAGCCTTGGCCCACGTGATCTATCGTCGCGGACCAATCCTAGCGCGCAAACGTGCAACTCCGTAGCCGGTAAATAAACAGAGATTCATTCGGTCGGCGCTCGAGGGTTGAGAGGACGCCGACCGCTACTCTGACACCGGTAACATCTAGCCTAACTGCATTTTGGCTGTTTGCAATGCGCTAGTTAGGAGTAGGCTCCCATACTGAAATAACTGAATGCTTTGTGTTTTTACATTGCAGTAACTTTCTCGAACGGGGAGTAAGGACCATGCTCACCTAAGGGAGCTGGATTCCGATTTTAGCATAATTTCATCACTGGTATGAGAGGCAAAACTGCATGCAGGGTAAATGGAATTCTTTCATTTATTTACCAATATAGCATGGTGGTTTGATAGTCTGATATGCAGAACATAGAGAGGGACACCAGGTGACCATACTCTTGTTTGTTTATGTTACAGCACCCAAGCTTCAGTGTCTCTTGCAGTGGCATTTAAAGTGTATTGCCCTGAAGAAATTGCCTGATAGAAACCAAGGCAATGAAACATGTCGGCTGTAAGTAGAGAGTGAATCGATAGGTAGTATTTACTCTCTTCTTTTTTAGTATATGTGTGTTCGCTGTTTTGCAACAGAGAAGGGAATGAAAGTAAAGTTTATGGTCCCAGTTGCTCAGTGACTTATATGTTAAATGTCGTTAGTTTTGTCACATATAAGTTGTGTCCACTGCACCATTCACTGTCTTTTTATTTTTGAGGTTCGAGACACGTTTTTTGGTTTTAGCTTGATGGCACCGATGATGAGAACAGGGCCATCCTGGTGAGTACCAACCAGGGGTCCCATTGGTGGTGCGCCCGTGAGGTGCCATCTCGCTTTTCACACTTTTTTTGTTTGTGCTGTCCTGTTTGTATCAATCAGAGAGGTTGTTGTTTTAAAGAGGCAATAAATTGAAACATCTTAGGATTTTCTTGAGACTAAAGAGATCCCTTGGATGACGAATTTCGACCATGGATGTTTACAGTGCAGCAAATGAATATTGCCATGAGAACTAGGACTGTTGTTGTTTATTAGCTTTCAGAGTGGAGGGCGTTCTAGTTCGGTTTGTCTTTCCCTCTAGACTCCTATTTTTGTAGTGAGTAGTTTTTGCTGTTGCCTGACCTCCTGAGTCCGCAGTATTTTTTGCGCCATTTTATTCACTGAGGTGGTTGATGCCTTAC